>NW_027473407.1:300000-491169 GCF_050947335.1 Megachile rotundata
GATATGATCGATAGCACGACAATTACTGTGCTTATTACTCTTATTATTATCAGCCTAACTCATTTTATTACCCATATTATGCTTATATGATCGATAGAACGACAATTACTATACTCATTACTCTTATTATTATCAATCTAACTCATATTATTAGCCATATTATGCTTATATGATCGATAGAACAACAATTACTATACTTATTACTCTTATTATTATCAACCTAACTCATATTATTAGCCATATTATGCTTATATGATCGACAGAACGACAATTACTATACTTATTACACACACTATTATCAGTCTAACTGATATTATTAACCATATTATGCAGATATGATCGACAGAACAACAATTGCTATACTTATTATACTCACTGTTATCAATCTAACTCATATTATTATCCATATTATGCAAATATGATCGATAGAACGACAATTACTATACTTATTACTCTTATTATTATCAGCCTAACTCATATTATTAGTCATATTATGCTTATATGATCGATAGAACGACAATTACTATACTCATTACTCTTATTATTATCAACCTAACTCATATTATTAACCATATTATGCTAATATGATCGATAGAACGACAATTACTATACTTATTACACTCGCTATTATCAATCTAACTCATATTATTAACCATATTATGCAGATATGATCGATAGAACGACAATTACTATATTTATTACTCTTATTATTATCAATCTAACTCATATTATTAGCTATATTATGCTTATATGATCGACAGAACGACAATTACTATACTTATTACACTCACTGTTATCAATCTAGCTCATATTATTAACCATATTATGCAAATATGATCGATAGAACGACAATTACTATAGTTATTGCTCTTATTATTATGAGCCTAACTCATATTATTAGCCATGTTGTGCTTATATGATCGATAGAACGACAATTACTATACTCATTACTCTTATTATTATCAATCTAACTCATATTATTAACCATATTATGCAAATATGATGGATAGAACGACAATTACTATACTTATTACTCTTATTAATATCAGCCTAACTCATATTATTAGGCATATTATGCTTATATGATCGATAGAACGACAATTACTATACTCATTACTCTTATTATTATCAATCTAACTCATATTATTAACCATATTATGCTAATATGATCGATAGAACGACAATTACTATACTTATTACTCTTATTATTTTCAACCTAACTCATATTATTAGCCATATTATGCTTATATGATCGACAGAACGACAATTACTATACTTATTACACTCACTATTATCAATCTAACTCATATCATTAACCATATTATGCAGCTATGATCGATAGCACGACAATTACTATACTTATTACTCTTATTATTATCAGCCTAACACATATTATTAGCCATATTAGGCTTATATGATCGATAGAACGACAATTACTATACTCATTACTCTTATTATTATCAACCTAACTCATATTATTAGCCATATTATGCTTATATGATCGACAGAACGACAATTACTATACTTATTACACTCACTATTATCAATCTAACTCATATTATTAACCATATTATGCAGATATGATCGATAGCACGACAATTACTATACTTATTACTCTTATTATTATCAGCCTAACTAATTTTATTACCCATATTATGCTTATATGATCGATAGAACGACAATTACTATACTTATTACTCTTACTATTATCAATCTAACTCATATTATTAACCATATTATGCAGATATGATCGATAGAACGACAATTACTATACTTATTGCTCTTATTATTATCAGCCTAACTCATGTTATGAGCCATATTATGCTTATATGATCGATAGAACGACAATTACTATACTCATTACTCTTATTATTATCAATCTAACTCATATTTTTAAACATATTATGCAGATATGATTGATAGAACTACAATTACTATACTCATTACTCTTATTATTATCAATCTAACTCATATTATTAACCATATTATGCTAATATGATCGATAGAACGACAATTACTATACTCATTACACACACTATTATCGGTCTAACTCATATTATTAACCATATTATGCAGATATGATCGATAGCACGACAATTACTATACTTATTACTCTTATTATTATCAGCCTAACTCATATTATTAGTCATATTATGCTTATATGATCGATAGAACGACAATTACTATACTCATTACACACACTATTATCGGTCTAACTCATATTATTAACCATATTATGCAGATATGATCGATAGCACGACAATTACTATACTTATTACTCTTATTATTATCAGCCTAACTCATATTATTAGCCATATTAGGCTTATATGATCGATAGAACGACAATTACTATACTCATTACTCTTATTATTATCAATCTAACTCATATTATTAACCATATTATGCAGATATGATCGATAGCACGACAATTACTATACATATTACTCTTATTATTATCAGCCTAACTCATATTATTAGCCATATTAGGCTTATATGATCGAGAGAACGACAATTACTATACTTATTACACTCACTGTTATCAATCTAACTCATATTATTAACCATATTACGCAAATATGATCGATAGAACGACAAGTACTATATTTATTACTCTTATTAATATTAGCCTAACTCATATTATTAGCCATGTGGTGCTTATATGATCGATAGGACGACAATTACTATACGCATTACTCTTATTATTATCAATCTAACGCATATTATTAACCATATTATGCAAATATGATCGATAGAACGACAATTACTATACTTATTACTCTTATTAATATCAGCCTAACTCATATTATTAGCCATATTATGCTTATATGATCGATAGAGCGACAATTACTATACTCATTACTCTTATTATTATCAATCTAACTCATATTATTAACCATATTATGCTAATATGATCGATAGAACGACAATTACTATACTTATTACTCTTATTATAATCAACCTAACTCATATTATTAGCCATATTATGCTTATATGATCGACAGAACGACAATTACTATACTTATTACACTCACTATTATCAATCTAACTCATATTATTAACCATATTATGCAGCTATGATCGATAGCACGACAATTACTATACTTATTGCTCTTATTATTATCAGCCTAACTCATTTTATGAGCCATATTATGCTTATATGATCGATAGAACGACAATTACTATACTCATTACTCTTACTATTATCAATCTAACTCATATTATTAACCATATTATGCAGCTATGATCGATAGCACGACAATTACTATACTTATTACTCTTATTATTATCAGCCTAACTCATATTATTAGCCATATTAGGCTTATATGATCGATAGAACGACAATTACTATACTCATTACTCTTATTATTATCAATCTAACTCATATTATTAACCATATTATGCAAATATGATCGATAGAACGACAATTACTATACTTATTACTCTTATTAATATCAGCCTAACTCATATTATTAGCCATATTATGCTTATATGATCGATAGAACGACAATTACTATACTCATTACTCTTATTATTATCAATCTAACTCATATTATTAACCATATTATGCAAATATGATCGATAGAACGACAATTACTATACTTATTACTCTTATTAATATCAGCCTAACTCATATTATTAGCCATATTATGCAGCTATGATCGATAGCACGACAATTACTATACTTATTACTCTTATTATTATCAGCCTAACACATATTATTAGCCATATTAGGCTTATATGATCGATAGAACGACAATTACTATACTCATTACTCTTATTATTATCAACCTAACTCATATTATTAGCCATATTATGCTTATATGATCGACAGAACGACAATTACTATACTTATTACACTCACTATTATCAATCTAACTCATATTATTAACCATATTATGCAGATATGATCGATAGCACGACAATTACTATACTTATTACTCTTATTATTATCAGCCTAACTCATTTTATTACCCATATTATGCTTATATGATCGATAGAACGACAATTACTATACTTATTACTCTTACTATTATCAATCTAACTCATATTATTAACCATATTATGCAGATATGATCGATAGAACGACAATTACTATACTTATTGCTCTTATTATTATCAGCCTAACTCATGTTATGAGCCATATTATGCTTATATGATCGATAGAACGACAATTACTATACTCATTACTCTTATTATTATCAATCTAACTCATATTATTAACCATATTATGCTAATATGATCGATAGAACAACAATTACTATACTTATTACACTCACTATTATCAATTTAACTCATATTATTAACCATATTATGCAGGTATGATCGATAGCACGACATTTACTATACTTATTACTCTTATTATTATCAATCTAACTCATATTATTAACGATATTATGCTTATATGATCGACAGAACGACAATTACTATACTTATTACACACACTATTATCAGTCTAACTCATATTATTAACCATATTATGCAGATATGATCGACAGAACAACAATTGCTATTCTTATTATACTCACTGTTATCAATCTAACTCATATTATTATCCATATTATGCAAATATGATCGATAGAACGACAATTACTATACTTATTACTCTTATTATTATCAGCCTAACTCATATTATTAGTCATATTATGCTTATATGATCGATAGAACGACAATTACTATACTCATTACTCTTATTATTATCAATCTAACTCATATTATTAAACATATTATGCAGATATGATTGATAGAACTACAATTACTATACTCATTACTCTTATTATTATCAATCTAACTCATATTATTAACCATATTATGCTAATATGATCGATAGAACGACAATTACTATACTTATTACTCTTATTATTATCAACCTAACTCATATTATTACCCATATTATGCTTATATGATCGATAGAACGACAATTACTATACTCATTACTCTTATTATTATCAATCTAACTCATATTATTAGCCATATTATGCTTATATGATCGATAGAACGACAATTACTATACTTATTACTCTTGTTATTATCAACCTAACTCATATTATTAGCCATATTATGCTTATATGATCGACAGAACGACAATTACTATACTTATTACACACACTATTATCAGTCTAACTCATATTATTAACGATATTATGCAGATATGATCGACAGAACAACAATTGCTATACTTATTATACTCACTGTTATCAATCTAACTCATATTATTATCCATATTATGCAAATATGATCGATAGAACGACAATTACTATACTTATTACTCTTATTATTATCAGCCTAACTCATATTATTAGTCATATTATGCTTATATGATCGATAGAACGACAATTACTATACTCATTACACACACTATTATCGGTCTAACTCATATTATTAACCATATTATGCAGATATGATCGATAGAACGACAAGTACTATATTTATTACTCTTATTAATATTAGCCTAACTCATATTATTAGCCATGTGGTGCTTATATGATCGATAGGACGACAATTACTATACTCATTACTCTTATTATTATCAATCTAACGCATATTATTAACCATATTATGCAAATATGATCGATAGAACGACAATTACTATACTTATTACTCTTATTAATATCAGCCTAACTCATATTATTAGCCATATTATGCTTATATGATCGATAGAACGACAATTACTATACTCATTACTCTTATTATTATCAATCTAACTCATATTATTAACCATATTATGCTAATATGATCAATAGAACGACAATTACTATACTTATTACTCTTATTATTATCAACCTACCTCATATTATTAGCCATATTATGCTTATATGATCGACAGAACGACAATTACTATACTTATTACACTCACTGTTATCAATCTAACTCATATTATTAACCATGTTATGCAGCTATGATTGATAGCACGACAATTACTATACTTATTGCTCTTATTATTATCAGCCTAACTCATATTATTAGCCATATTAGGCTTATGTGATCGATAGAACGACAATTACTATACTCATTACTCTTATTATTATCAATCTAACTCATATTATTAACCATATTATGCAGATATGATCGATAGCACGACAATTACTATACTTATTACTCTTATTATTATCAGCCTAACTCATGTTATGAGCCATATTATGCTTATATGATCGATAGAACGACAATTACTATACTCATTACTCTTATTATTATTAATCTAACTCATATTATTAACCATATTATGCTAATATGATCGATAGAACGACAATTACTATACTTATTACACTCACTATTATCAATTTAACTCATATTATTAACCATATTATGCAGATATGATCGATAGCACGACAATCACTATACTTATTACTCTTATTATTATCAGCCTAACTCATATTATTAGCCATATTATGCTTATATGATCGATAGAACGACAATTACTATACTTATTACTCTTACTATTATCAATCTAACTCATATTATTAGCCATATTATGCTTATATGATCGACAGAACGACAATTACTATACTTATTACACACACTATTATCAGTCTAACTCATATTATTAACGATATTATGCAGATATGATCGACAGAACAACAATTGCTATACTTATTATACTCACTGTTATCAATCTAACTCATATTATTATCCATATTATGCAAATATGATCGATAGAACGACAATTACTATACTTATTACTCTTATTATTATCAGCCTAACTCATATTATTAGTCATATTATGCTTATATGATCGATAGAACGACAATTACTATACTCATTACACACACTATTATCGGTCTAACTCATATTATTAACCATATTATGCAGATATGATCGATAGAACGACAAGTACTATATTTATTACTCTTATTAATATTAGCCTAACTCATATTATTAGCCATGTGGTGCTTATATGATCGATAGGACGACAATTACTATACTCATTACTCTTATTATTATCAATCTAACGCATATTATTAACCATATTATGCAAATATGATCGATAGAACGACAATTACTATACTTATTACTCTTATTAATATCAGCCTAACTCATATTATTAGCCATATTATGCTTATATGATCGATAGAACGACAATTACTATACTCATTACTCTTATTATTATCAATCTAACTCATATTATTAACCATATTATGCTAATATGATCAATAGAACGACAATTACTATACTTATTACTCTTATTATTATCAACCTACCTCATATTATTAGCCATATTATGCTTATATGATCGACAGAACGACAATTACTATACTTATTACACTCACTGTTATCAATCTAACTCATATTATTAACCATGTTATGCAGCTATGATTGATAGCACGACAATTACTATACTTATTGCTCTTATTATTATCAGCCTAACTCATATTATTAGCCATATTAGGCTTATGTGATCGATAGAACGACAATTACTATACTCATTACTCTTATTATTATCAATCTAACTCATATTATTAACCATATTATGCAGATATGATCGATAGAACGACAATTACTATACTTATTACTCTTATTATTATCAGCCTAACTCATATTATTAGTCATATTATGCTTATATGATCGATAGAACGACAATTACTATACTCATTACTCTTATTATTATCAATCTAACTCATATTATTAAACATATTATGCAGATATGATTGATAGAACTACAATTACTATACTCATTACTCTTATTATTATCAATCTAACTCATATTATTAACCATATTATGCTAATATGATCGATAGAACGACAATTACTATACTTATTACTCTTATTATTATCAACCTAACTCATATTATTACCCATATTATGCTTATATGATCGATAGAACGACAATTACTATACTCATTACTCTTATTATTATCAATCTAACTCATATTATTAGCCATATTATGCTTATATGATCGATAGAACGACAATTACTATACTTATTACTCTTGTTATTATCAACCTAACTCATATTATTAGCCATATTATGCTTATATGATCGACAGAACGACAATTACTATACTTATTACACACACTATTATCAGTCTAACTCATATTATTAACGATATTATGCAGATATGATCGACAGAACAACAATTGCTATACTTATTATACTCACTGTTATCAATCTAACTCATATTATTATCCATATTATGCAAATATGATCGATAGAACGACAATTACTATACTTATTACTCTTATTATTATCAGCCTAACTCATATTATTAGTCATATTATGCTTATATGATCGATAGAACGACAATTACTATACTCATTACACACACTATTATCGGTCTAACTCATATTATTAACCATATTATGCAGATATGATCGATAGAACGACAAGTACTATATTTATTACTCTTATTAATATTAGCCTAACTCATATTATTAGCCATGTGGTGCTTATATGATCGATAGGACGACAATTACTATACTCATTACTCTTATTATTATCAATCTAACGCATATTATTAACCATATTATGCAAATATGATCGATAGAACGACAATTACTATACTTATTACTCTTATTAATATCAGCCTAACTCATATTATTAGCCATATTATGCTTATATGATCGATAGAACGACAATTACTATACTCATTACTCTTATTATTATCAATCTAACTCATATTATTAACCATATTATGCTAATATGATCAATAGAACGACAATTACTATACTTATTACTCTTATTATTATCAACCTACCTCATATTATTAGCCATATTATGCTTATATGATCGACAAAACGACAATTACTATACTTATTACACTCACTGTTATCAATCTAACTCATATTATTAACCATGTTATGCAGCTATGATTGATAGCACGACAATTACTATACTTATTGCTCTTATTATTATCAGCCTAACTCATATTATTAGCCATATTAGGCTTATGTGATCGATAGAACGACAATTACTATACTCATTACTCTTATTATTATCAATCTAACTCATATTATTAACCATATTATGCAGATATGATCGATAGCACGACAATTACTATACTTATTACTCTTATTATTATCAGCCTAACTCATGTTATGAGCCATATTATGCTTATATGATCGATAGAACGACAATTACTATACTCATTACTCTTATTATTATTAATCTAACTCATATTATTAACCATATTATGCTAATATGATCGATAGAACGACAATTACTATACTTATTACACTCACTATTATCAATTTAACTCATATTATTAACCATATTATGCAGATATGATCGATAGCACGACAATCACTATACTTATTACTCTTATTATTATCAGCCTAACTCATATTATTAGCCATATTATGCTTATATGATCGATAGAACGACAATTACTATACTTATTACTCTTACTATTATCAATCTAACTCATATTATTAACCATATTATGCAGATATGATCGATAGAACGACAATTACTATACTCATTACTCTTATTATTATCAATCTAGCTCATATTATTAACCATATTATGCAAATATGATCGATAGAACGACAATTACTATAGTTATTGCTCTTATTATTATGAGCCTAACTCATATTATTAGCCATGTTGTGCTTATATGATCGATAGAACGACAATTACTATACTCATTACTCTTATTATTATCAATCTAACTCATATTATTAACCATATTATGCAAATATGATCGATAGAACGACAATTACTATACTTATTACTCTTATTAATATCAGCCTAACTCATATTATTAGCCATATTATGCTTATATGATCGATAGAACGACAATTACTATACTCATTACTCTTATTATTATCAATCTAACTCATATTATTAACCATATTATGCTAATATGATCGATAGAACGACAATTACTATACTTATTACTCTTATTATTTTCAACCTAACTCATATTATTAGCCATATTATGCTTATATGATCGACAGAACGACAATTACTATACTTATTACACTCACTATTATCAATCTAACTCATATCATTAACCATATTATGCAGCTATGATCGATAGCACGACAATTACTATACTTATTACTCTTATTATTATCAGCCTAACACATATTATTAGCCATATTAGGCTTATATGATCGATAGAACGACAATTACTATACTCATTACTCTTATTATTATCAACCTAACTCATATTATTAGCCATATTATGCTTATATGATCGACAGAACGACAATTACTATACTTATTACACTCGCTATTATCAATCTAACTCATATTATTAACCATATTATGCAGATATGATCGATAGCACGACAATTACTATACTTATTACTCTTATTATTATCAGCCTAACTCATTTTATTACCCATATTATGCTTATATGATCGATAGAACGACAATTACTATACTTATTACTCTTACTATTATCAATCTAACTCATATTATTAACCATATTATGCAGATATGATCGATAGAACGACAATTACTATACTTATTGCTCTTATTATTATCAGCCTAACTCATGTTATGAGCCATATTATGCTTATATGATCGATAGAACGACAATTACTATACTCATTACTCTTATTATTATCAATCTAACTCATATTATTAACCATATTATGCTAATATGATCGATAGAACAACAATTACTATACTTATTACACTCACTATTATCAATTTAACTCATATTATTAACCATATTATGCAGGTATGATCGATAGCACGACATTTACTATACTTATTACTCTTATTATTATCAATCTAACTCATATTATTAACGATATTATACTTATATGATCGACAGAACGACAATTACTATACTTATTACACACACTATTATCAGTCTAACTCATATTATTAACCATATTATGCAGATATGATCGACAGAACAACAATTGCTATTCTTATTATACTCACTGTTATCAATCTAACTCATATTATTATCCATATTATGCAAATATGATCGATAGAACGACAATTACTATACTTATTACTCTTATTATTATCAGCCTAACTCATATTATTAGTCATATTATGCTTATATGATCGATAGAACGACAATTACTATACTCATTACTCTTATTATTATCAATCTAACTCATATTTTTAAACATATTATGCAGATATGATTGATAGAACTACAATTACTATACTCATTACTCTTATTATTATCAATCTAACTCATATTATTAACCATATTATGCTAATATGATCGATAGAACGACAATTACTATACTTATTACTCTTATTATTATCAACCTAACTCATATTATTACCCATATTATGCTTATATGATCGATAGAACGACAATTACTATACTCATTACTCTTATTATTATTAATCTAACTCATATTATTAACCATATTATGCTAATATGATCGATAGAACGACAATTACTATACTTATTACACTCACTATTATCAATTTAACTCATATTATTAACCATATTATGCAGATATGATCGATAGCACGACAATCACTATACTTATTACTCTTATTATTATCAGCCTAACTCATATTATTAGCCATATTATGCTTATATGATCGATAGAACGACAATTACTATACTTATTACTCTTACTATTATCAATCTAACTCATATTATTAACCATATTATGCAGATATGATCGATAGAACGACAATTACTATACTCATTACTCTTATTATTATCAATCTAGCTCATATTATTAACCATATTATGCAAATATGATCGATAGAACGACAATTACTATAGTTATTGCTCTTATTATTATGAGCCTAACTCATATTATTAGCCATGTTGTGCTTATATGATCGATAGAACGACAATTACTATACTCATTACTCTTATTATTATCAATCTAACTCATATTATTAACCATATTATGCAAATATGATCGATAGAACGACAATTACTATACTTATTACTATTATTAATATCAGCCTAACTCATATTATTAGCCATATTATGCTTATATGATCGATAGAACGACAATTACTATACTCATTACTCTTATTATTATCAATCTAACTCATATTATTAACCATATTATGCTAATATGATCGATAGAACGACAATTACTATACTTATTACTCTTATTATTTTCAACCTAACTCATATTATTAGCCATATTATGCTTATATGATCGACAGAACGACAATTACTATACTTATTACACTCACTATTATCAATCTAACTCATATCATTAACCATATTATGCAGCTATGATCGATAGCACGACAATTACTATACTTATTACTCTTATTATTATCAGCCTAACACATATTATTAGCCATATTAGGCTTATATGATCGATAGAACGACAATTACTATACTCATTACTCTTATTATTATCAACCTAACTCATATTATTAGCCATATTATGCTTATATGATCGACAGAACGACAATTACTATACTTATTACACTCACTATTATCAATCTAACTCGTATTATTAACCATATTATGCAGATATGATCGATAGCACGACAATTACTATACTTATTACTCTTATTATTATCAGCCTAACTCATTTTATTACCCATATTATGCTTATATGATCGATAGAACGACAATCACTATACTTATTACTCTTACTATTATCAATCTAACTCATATTATTAACCATATTATGCAGATATGATCGATAGAACGACAATTACTATACTTATTGCTCTTATTATTAGCAGCCTAACTCATGTTATGAGCCATATTATGCTTATATGATCGATAGAACGACAATTACTATACTCATTACTCTTATTGTTATCAATCTAACTCATATTATTAACCATATTATGCTAATATGATCGATAGAACAACAATTACTATACTTATTACACTCACTATTATCAATTTAACTCATATTATTAACCATATTATGCAGGTATGATCGATAGCACAACATTTACTATACTTATTACTCTTATTATTATCAATCTAACTCATATTATTAACGATATTATGCTTATATGATCGACAGAACGACAATTACTATACTTATTACACACACTATTATCAGTCTAACTCATATTATTAACCATATTATGCAGATATGATCGACAGAACAACAATTGCTATTCTTATTATACTCACTGTTATCAATCTAACTCATATTATTATCCATATTATGCAAATATGATCGATAGAACGACAATTACTATACTTATTACTCTTATTATTATCAGCCTAACTCATATTATTAGTCATATTATGCTTATATGATCGATAGAACGACAATTACTATACTCATTACTCTTATTATTATCAATCTAACTCATATTTTTAAACATATTATGCAGATATGATTGATAGAACTACAATTACTATACTCATTACTCTTATTATTATCAATCTAACTCATATTATTAACCATATTATGCTAATATGATCGATAGAACGACAATTACTATACTTATTACTCTTATTATTATCAACCTAACTCATATTATTACCCATATTATGCTTATATGATCGATAGAACGACAATTACTATACTCATTACTCTTATTATTATCAATCTAACTCATATTATTAGCAATATTATGCTTATATGATCGATAGAACGACAATTACTATACTTATTACTCTTATTATTATCAACCTAACTCATATTATTAGCCATATTATGCTTATATGATCGACAGAACGACAATTACTATACTTATTACACACACTATTATCAGTCTAACTCATATTATTAACCATATTATGCAGATATGATCGACAGAACAACAATTGCTATACTTATTATACTCACTGTTATCAATCTAACTCATATTATTAACCATATTATGCTAATATGATCGATAGAACGACAATTACTATACTTATTACTCTTATTATTATCAACCTAACTCATATTATTACCCATATTATGCTTATATGATCGAAAGAACGACAATTACTATACTCATTACTCTTATTATTATCAATCTAACTCATATTATTAGCAATATTATGCTTATATGATCGATAGAACGACAATTACTATACTTATTACTCTTATTATTATCAACCTAACTCATATTATTAGCCATATTATGCTTATATGATCGACAGAACGACAATTACTATACTTATTACACACACTATTATCAGTCTAACTCATATTATTAACCATATTATGCAGATATGATCGACAGAACAACAATTGCTATACTTATTATACTCACTGTTATCAATCTAACTCATATTATTAACCATATTATGCAGATATGATCGATAGCACGACAATTACTATACTTATTACTCTTATTATTATCAGCCTAACTCATATTATTAGCCATATTAGGCTTATATGATCGATAGAACGACAATTACTATACTCATTACTCTTATTATTATCAATCTAACTCATATTATTAGCCATATTATGCTTATATGATCGATAGAACGACAATTACTATACTTATTACTCTTATTATTATCAACCTAACTCATATTATTAGCCATATTATGCTTATATGATCGACAGAACGACAATTACTATACTTGTTACACACACTATTATCAGTCTAACTCATATTATTAACCATATTATGCAGATATGATCGACAGAACAACAATTGCTATACTTATTATACTCACTGTTATCAATCTAACTCATATTATTATCCATATTATGCAAATATGATCGATAGAACGACAATTACTATACTTATTACTCTTATTATTATCAGCCTAACTCATATTATTAGTCATATTATGCTTATATGATCGATAGAACGACAATTACTATACTCATTACACACACTATTATCGGTCTAACTCATATTATTAACCATATTATGCAGATATGATCGATAGCACGACAATTACTATACTTATTACTCTTATTATTATCAGCCTAACTCATATTATTAGCCATATTAGGCTTATATGATCGAGAGAACGACAATTACTATACTTATTACACTCACTGTTATCAATCTAACTCATATTATTAACCATATTACGCAAATATGATCGATAGAACGACAAGTACTATATTTATTACTCTTATTAATATTAGCCTAACTCATATTATTAGCCATGTGGTGCTTATATGATCGATAGGACGACAATTACTATACTCATTACTCTTATTATTATCAATCTAACGCATATTATTAACCATATTATGCAAATATGATCGATAGAACGACAATTACTATACTTATTACTCTTATTAATATCAGCCTAACTCATATTATTAGCCATATTATGCTTATATGATCGATAGAACGACAATTACTATACTCATTACTCTTATTATTATCAATCTAACTCATATTATTAACCATATTATGTTAATATGATCGATAGAACGACAATTACTATACTTATTACTCTTATTATAATCAACCTAACTCATATTATTAGCCATATTATGCTTATATGATCGACAGAACGACAATTACTATACTTATTACACTCACTATTATCAATCTAACTCATATTATTAACCATATTATGCAGCTATGATCGATAGCACGACAATTACTATACTTATTGCTCTTATTATTATCAGCCTAACTCATTTTATGAGCCATATTATGCTTATATGATCGATAGAACGACAATTACTATACTCATTACTCTTACTATTATCAATCTAACTCATATTATTAACCATATTATGCAGCTATGATCGATAGCACGACAATTACTATACTTATTACTCTTATTATTATCAGCCTAACTCATATTATTAGCCATATTAGGCTTATATGATCGATAGAACGACAATTACTATACTCATTACTCTTATTATTATCAATCTAACTCATATTATTAACCATATTATGCAAATATGATCGATAGAACGACAATTACTATACTTATTACTCTTATTAATATCAGCCTAACTCATATTATTAGCCATATTATGCTTATATGATCGATAGAACGACAATTACTATACTCATTACTCTTATTATTATCAATCTAACTCATATTATTAACCATATTATGTAAATATGATCGATAGAACGACAATTACTATACTTATTACTCTTATTAATATCAGCCTAACTCATATTATTAGCCATATTATGCAGCTATGATCGATAGCACGACAATTACTATACTTATTACTCTTATTATTATCAGCCTAACACATATTATTAGCCATATTAGGCTTATATGATCGATAGAACGACAATTACTATACTCATTACTCTTATTATTATCAACCTAACTCATATTATTAGCCATATTATGCTTATATGATCGACAGAACGACAATTACTATACTTACTACACTCACTATTATCAATCTAACTCATATTATTAACCATATTATGCAGATATGATCGATAGCACGACAATTACTATACTTATTACTCTTATTATTATCAGCCTAACTCATTTTATTACCCATATTATGCTTATATGATCGATAGAACGACAATTACTATACTTATTACTCTTACTATTATCAATCTAACTCATATTATTAACCATATTATGCAGATATGATCGATAGAACGACAATTACTATACTTATTGCTCTTATTATTATCAGCCTAACTCATGTTATGAGCCATATTATGCTTATATGATCGATAGAACGACAATTACTATACTCATTACTCTTATTATTATCAATCTAACTCATATTATTAACCATATTATGCTAATATGATCGATAGAACAACAATTACTATACTTATTACACTCACTATTATCAATTTAACTCATATTATTAACCATATTATGCAGGTATGATCGATAGCACGACATTTACTATACTTATTACTCTTATTATTATCAATCTAACTCATATTATTAACGATATTATGCTTATATGATCGACAGAACGACAATTACTATACTTATTACACACACTATTATCAGTCTAACTCATATTATTAACCATATTATGCAGATATGATCGACAGAACAACAATTGCTATTCTTATTATACTCACTGTTATCAATCTAACTCATATTATTATCCATATTATGCAAATATGATCGATAGAACGACAATTACTATACTTATTACTCTTATTATTATCAGCCTAACTCATATTATTAGTCATATTATGCTTATATGATCGATAGAACGACAATTACTATACTCATTACTCTTATTATTATCAATCTAACTCATATTTTTAAACATATTATGCAGATATGATTGATAGAACTACAATTACTATACTCATTACTCTTATTATTATCAATCTAACTCATATTATTAACCATATTATGCTAATATGATCGATAGAACGACAATTACTATACTTATTACTCTTATTATTATCAACCTAACTCATATTATTACCCATATTATGCTTATATGATCGATAGAACGACAATTACTATACTCATTACTCTTATTATTATCAATCTAACTCATATTATTAGCCATATTATGCTTATATGATCGATAGAACGACAATTACTATACTTATTACTCTTATTATTATCAACCTAACTCATATTATTAGCCATATTATGCTTATATGATCGACAGAACGACAATTACTATACTTATTACACACACTATTATCAGTCTAACTCATATTATTAACGATATTATGCAGATATGATCGACAGAACAACAATTGCTATACTTATTATACTCACTGTTATCAATCTAACTCATATTATTATCCATATTATGCAAATATGATCGATAGAACGACAATTACTATACTTATTACTCTTATTATTATCAGCCTAACTCATATTATTAGTCATATTATGCTTATATGATCGATAGAACGACAATTACTATACTCATTACACACACTATTATCGGTCTAACTCATATTATTAACCATATTATGCAGATATGATCGATAGCACGACAATTACTATACTTATTACTCTTATTATTATCAGCCTAACTCATATTATTAGCCATATTAGGCTTATATGATCGATAGAACGACAATTACTATACTCATTACTCTTATTATTATCAATCTAACTCATATTATTAACCATATTATGCAGATATGATCGATAGCACGACAATTACTATACTTATTACTCTTATTATTATCAGCCTAACTCATATTGTTAGCCATATTAGGCTTATATGATCGAGAGAACGACAATTACTATACTTATTACACTCACTGTTATCAATCTAACTCATATTATTAACCATATTACGCAAATATGATCGATAGAACGACAAGTACTATATTTATTACTCTTATTAATATTAGCCTAACTCATATTATTAGCCATGTGGTGCTTATATGATCGATAGGACGACAATTACTATACTCATTACTCTTATTATTATCAATCTAACGCATATTATTAACCATATTATGCAAATATGATCGATAGAACGACAATTACTATACTTATTACTCTTATTAATATCAGCCTAACTCATATTATTAGCCATATTATGCTTATATGATCGATAGAACGACAATTACTATACTCATTACTCTTATTATTATCAATCTAACTCATATTATTAACCATATTATGCTAATATGATCAATAGAACGACAATTACTATACTTATTACTCTTATTATTATCAACCTACCTCATATTATTAGCCATATTATGCTTATATGATCGACAGAACGACAATTACTATACTTATTACACTCACTGTTATCAATCTAACTCATATTATTAACCATGTTATGCAGCTATGATTGATAGCACGACAATTACTATACTTATTGCTCTTATTATTATCAGCCTAACTCATATTATTAGCCATATTAGGCTTATGTGATCGATAGAACGACAATTACTATACTCATTACTCTTATTATTATCAATCTAACTCATATTATTAACCATATTATGCAGATATGATCGATAGCACGACAATTACTATACTTATTACTCTTATTATTATCAGCCTAACTCATGTTATGAGCCATATTATGCTTATATGATCGATAGAACGACAATTACTATACTCATTACTCTTATTATTATTAATCTAACTCATATTATTAACCATATTATGCTAATATGATCGATAGAACGACAATTACTATACTTATTACACTCACTATTATCAATTTAACTCATATTATTAACCATATTATGCAGATATGATCGATAGCACGACAATCACTATACTTATTACTCTTATTATTATCAGCCTAACTCATATTATTAGCCATATTATGCTTATATGATCGATAGAACGACAATTACTATACTTATTACTCTTACTATTATCAATCTAACTCATATTTTTAAACATATTATGCAGATATGATTGATAGAACTACAATTACTATACTCATTACTCTTATTATTATCAATCTAACTCATATTATTAACCATATTATGCTAATATGATCGATAGAACGACAATTACTATACTTATTACTCTTATTATTATCAACCTAACTCATATTATTACCCATATTATGCTTATATGATCGATAGAACGACAATTACTATACTCATTACTCTTATTATTATTAATCTAACTCATATTATTAACCATATTATGCTAATATGATCGATAGAACGACAATTACTATACTTATTACACTCACTATTATCAATTTAACTCATATTATTAACCATATTATGCAGATATGATCGATAGCACGACAATCACTATACTTATTACTCTTATTATTATCAGCCTAACTCATATTATTAGCCATATTATGCTTATATGATCGATAGAACGACAATTACTATACTTATTACTCTTACTATTATCAATCTAACTCATATTATTAACCATATTATGCAGATATGATCGATAGAACGACAATTACTATACTCATTACTCTTATTATTATCAATCTAGCTCATATTATTAACCATATTATGCAAATATGATCGATAGAACGACAATTACTATAGTTATTGCTCTTATTATTATGAGCCTAACTCATATTATTAGCCATGTTGTGCTTATATGATCGATAGAACGACAATTACTATACTCATTACTCTTATTATTATCAATCTAACTCATATTATTAACCACATTATGCAAATATGATCGATAGAACGACAATTACTATACTTATTACTATTATTAATATCAGCCTAACTCATATTATTAGCCATATTATGCTTATATGATCGATAGAACGACAATTACTATACTCATTACTCTTATTATTATCAATCTAACTCATATTATTAACCATATTATGCTAATATGATCGATAGAACGACAATTACTATACTTATTACTCTTATTATTTTCAACCTAACTCATATTATTAGCCATATTATGCTTATATGATCGACAGAACGACAATTACTATACTTATTACACTCACTATTATCAATCTAACTCGTATTATTAACCATATTATGCAGATATGATCGATAGCACGACAATTACTATACTTATTACTCTTATTATTATCAGCCTAACTCATTTTATTACCCATATTATGCTTATATGATCGATAGAACGACAATCACTATACTTATTACTCTTACTATTATCAATCTAACTCATATTATTAACCATATAATGCAGATATGATCGATAGAACGACAATTACTATACTTATTGCTCTTATTATTATCAGCCTAACTCATGTTATGAGCCATATTATGCTTATATGATCGATAGAACGACAATTACTATACTCATTACTCTTATTATTATCAATCTAACTCATATTATTAACCATATTATGCTAATATGATCGATAGAACAACAATTACTATACTTATTACACTCACTATTATCAATTTAACTCATATTATTAACCATATTATGCAGGTATGATCGATAGCACAACATTTACTATACTTATTACTCTTATTATTATCAATCTAACTCATATTATTAACGATATTATGCTTATATGATCGACAGAACGACAATTACTATACTTATTACACACACTATTATAAGTCTAACTCATATTATTAACCATATTATGCAGATATGATCGACAGAACAACAATTGCTATTCTTATTATACTCACTGTTATCAATCTAACTCATATTATTATCCATATTATGCAAATATGATCGATAGAACGACAATTACTATACTTATTACTCTTATTATTATCAATCTAACTCATATTTTTAAACATATTATGCAGATATGATTGATAGAACTACAATTACTATACTCATTACTCTTATTATTATCAATCTAACTCATATTATTAACCATATTATGCTAATATGATCGATAGAACGACAATTACTATACTTATTACTCTTATTATTATCAACCTAACTCATATTATTACCCATATTATGCTTATATGATCGATAGAACGACAATTACTATACTCATTACTCTTATTATTATCAATCTAACTCATATTATTAGCAATATTATGCTTATATGATCGATAGAACGACAATTACTATACTTATTACTCTTATTATTATCAACCTAACTCATATTATTAGCCATATTATGCTTATATGATCGACAGAACGACAATTACTATACTTATTACACACACTATTATCAGTCTAACTCATATTATTAACCATATTATGCAGATATGATCGACAGAACAACAATTGCTATACTTATTATACTCACTGTTATCAATCTAACTCATATTATTAACCATATTATGCTAATATGATCGATAGAACGACAATTACTATACTTATTACTCTTATTATTATCAACCTAACTCATATTATTACCCATATTATGCTTATATGATCGATAGAACGACAATTACTATACTCATTACTCTTATTATTATCAATCTAACTCATATTATTAGCAATATTATGCTTATATGATCGATAGAACGACAATTACTATACTTATTACTCTTATTATTATCAACCTAACTCATATTATTAGCCATATTATGCTTATATGATCGACAGAACGACAATTACTATACTTATTACACACACTATTATCAGTCTAACTCATATTATTAACCATATTATGCAGATATGATCGACAGAACAACAATTGCTATACTTATTATACTCACTGTTATCAATCTAACTCATATTATTAACCATATTATGCAGATATGATCGATAGCACGACAATTACTATACTTATTACACTCACTGTTATCAATCTAACTCATATTATTAACCATATTACGCAAATATGATCGATAGAACGACAAGTACTATATTTATTACTCTTATTAATATTAGCCTAACTCATATTATTAGCCATGTGGTGCTTATATGATCGATAGGACGACAATTACTATACTCATTACTCTTATTATTATCAATCTAACGCATATTATTAACCATATTATGCAAATATGATCGATAGAACGACAATTACTATACTTATTACTCTTATTAATATCAGCCTAACTCATATTATTAGCCATATTATGCTTATATGATCGATAGAACGACAATTACTATACTCATTACTCTTATTATTATCAATCTAACTCATATTATTAACCATATTATGCTAATATGATCAATAGAACGACAATTACTATACTTATTACTCTTATTATTATCAACCTACCTCATATTATTAGCCATATTATGCTTATATGATCGACAGAACGACAATTACTATACTTATTACACTCACTGTTATCAATCTAACTCATATTATTAACCATGTTATGCAGCTATGATTGATAGCACGACAATTACTATACTTATTGCTCTTATTATTATCAGCCTAACTCATATTATTAGCCATATTAGGCTTATGTGATCGATAGAACGACAATTACTATACTCATTACTCTTATTATTATCAATCTAACTCATATTATTAACCATATTATGCAGATATGATCGATAGCACGACAATTACTATACTTATTACTCTTATTATTATCAGCCTAACTCATGTTATGAGCCATATTATGCTTATATGATCGATAGAACGACAATTACTATACTCATTACTCTTATTATTATTAATCTAACTCATATTATTAACCATATTATGCTAATATGATCGATAGAACGACAATTACTATACTTATTACACTCACTATTATCAATTTAACTCATATTATTAACCATATTATGCAGATATGATCGATAGCACGACAATCACTATACTTATTACTCTTATTATTATCAGCCTAACTCATATTATTAGCCATATTATGCTTATATGATCGATAGAACGACAATTACTATACTTATTACTCTTACTATTATCAATCTAACTCATATTTTTAAACATATTATGCAGATATGATTGATAGAACTACAATTACTATACTCATTACTCTTATTATTATCAATCTAACTCATATTATTAACCATATTATGCTAATATGATCGATAGAACGACAATTACTATACTTATTACTCTTATTATTATCAACCTAACTCATATTATTACCCATATTATGCTTATATGATCGATAGAACGACAATTACTATACTCATTACTCTTATTATTATTAATCTAACTCATATTATTAACCATATTATGCTAATATGATCGATAGAACGACAATTACTATACTTATTACACTCACTATTATCAATTTAACTCATATTATTAACCATATTATGCAGATATGATCGATAGCACGACAATCACTATACTTATTACTCTTATTATTATCAGCCTAACTCATATTATTAGCCATATTATGCTTATATGATCGATAGAACGACAATTACTATACTTATTACTCTTACTATTATCAATCTAACTCATATTATTAACCATATTATGCAGATATGATCGATAGAACGACAATTACTATACTCATTACTCTTATTATTATCAATCTAGCTCATATTATTAACCATATTATGCAAATATGATCGATAGAACGACAATTACTATAGTTATTGCTCTTATTATTATGAGCCTAACTCATATTATTAGCCATGTTGTGCTTATATGATCGATAGAACGACAATTACTATACTCATTACTCTTATTATTATCAATCTAACTCATATTATTAACCACATTATGCAAATATGATCGATAGAACGACAATTACTATACTTATTACTATTATTAATATCAGCCTAACTCATATTATTAGCCATATTATGCTTATATGATCGATAGAACGACAATTACTATACTCATTACTCTTATTATTATCAATCTAACTCATATTATTAACCATATTATGCTAATATGATCGATAGAACGACAATTACTATACTTATTACTCTTATTATTTTCAACCTAACTCATATTATTAGCCATATTATGCTTATATGATCGACAGAACGACAATTACTATACTTATTACACTCACTATTATCAATCTAACTCGTATTATTAACCATATTATGCAGATATGATCGATAGCACGACAATTACTATACTTATTACTCTTATTATTATCAGCCTAACTCATTTTATTACCCATATTATGCTTATATGATCGATAGAACGACAATCACTATACTTATTACTCTTACTATTATCAATCTAACTCATATTATTAACCATATAATGCAGATATGATCGATAGAACGACAATTACTATACTTATTGCTCTTATTATTATCAGCCTAACTCATGTTATGAGCCATATTATGCTTATATGATCGATAGAACGACAATTACTATACTCATTACTCTTATTATTATCAATCTAACTCATATTATTAACCATATTATGCTAATATGATCGATAGAACAACAATTACTATACTTATTACACTCACTATTATCAATTTAACTCATATTATTAACCATATTATGCAGGTATGATCGATAGCACAACATTTACTATACTTATTACTCTTATTATTATCAATCTAACTCATATTATTAACGATATTATGCTTATATGATCGACAGAACGACAATTACTATACTTATTACACACACTATTATAAGTCTAACTCATATTATTAACCATATTATGCAGATATGATCGACAGAACAACAATTGCTATTCTTATTATACTCACTGTTATCAATCTAACTCATATTATTATCCATATTATGCAAATATGATCGATAGAACGACAATTACTATACTTATTACTCTTATTATTATCAATCTAACTCATATTTTTAAACATATTATGCAGATATGATTGATAGAACTACAATTACTATACTCATTACTCTTATTATTATCAATCTAACTCATATTATTAACCATATTATGCTAATATGATCGATAGAACGACAATTACTATACTTATTACTCTTATTATTATCAACCTAACTCATATTATTACCCATATTATGCTTATATGATCGATAGAACGACAATTACTATACTCATTACTCTTATTATTATCAATCTAACTCATATTATTAGCAATATTATGCTTATATGATCGATAGAACGACAATTACTATACTTATTACTCTTATTATTATCAACCTAACTCATATTATTAGCCATATTATGCTTATATGATCGACAGAACGACAATTACTATACTTATTACACACACTATTATCAGTCTAACTCATATTATTAACCATATTATGCAGATATGATCGACAGAACAACAATTGCTATACTTATTATACTCACTGTTATCAATCTAACTCATATTATTAACCATATTATGCTAATATGATCGATAGAACGACAATTACTATACTTATTACTCTTATTATTATCAACCTAACTCATATTATTACCCATATTATGCTTATATGATCGATAGAACGACAATTACTATACTCATTACTCTTATTATTATCAATCTAACTCATATTATTAGCAATATTATGCTTATATGATCGATAGAACGACAATTACTATACTTATTACTCTTATTATTATCAACCTAACTCATATTATTAGCCATATTATGCTTATATGATCGACAGAACGACAATTACTATACTTATTACACACACTATTATCAGTCTAACTCATATTATTAACCATATTATGCAGATATGATCGACAGAACAACAATTGCTATACTTATTATACTCACTGTTATCAATCTAACTCATATTATTAACCATATTATGCAGATATGATCGATAGCACGACAATTACTATACTTATTACACTCACTGTTATCAATCTAACTCATATTATTAACCATATTACGCAAATATGATCGATAGAACGACAAGTACTATATTTATTACTCTTATTAATATTAGCCTAACTCATATTATTAGCCATGTGGTGCTTATATGATCGATAGGACGACAATTACTATACTCATTACTCTTATTATTATCAATCTAACGCATATTATTAACCATATTATGCAAATATGATCGATAGAACGACAATTACTATACTTATTACTCTTATTAATATCAGCCTAACTCATATTATTAGCCATATTATGCTTATATGATCGATAGAACGACAATTACTATACTTGTTACTCTTATTATAATCAACCTAACTCATATTATTAGTCATATTATGCTTATATGATCGACAGAACGACAATTACTATACTTATTACACTCGATATTATCAATCTAACTCATATTATTAACCATATTATGCAGCTATGATCGATAGCACGACAATTACTATACTTATTGCTCTTATTATTATCAGCCTAACTCATTTTATGAGCCATATTATGCTTATATGATCGATAGAACGACAATTACTATACTCATTACTCTTATTATTATCAATCTAACTCATATTATTAACCATATTATGCAGATATGATCGATAGCACGACAATTACTATACTTATTACTCTTATTATTATCAATCTACCTCATATTATTAGCCATATTATGCTTATATGATCGATAGAACGACAATTACTATACTTATTACACTCACAATTATCAATCTAACTCATATTATTAACCATGTTATGCAGATATGATCGATATAATGACAATTACTATCCTTATTACTCTTATTATTATCAATCTAACTCATATTATTAACCATATTATGCTAATATGATCGATAGAACGACAATTACTATACTTATTACACTCACTATTATCAATTTAACTCATATTATTAACCATATTATGCAGATATGATCGATAGCACGACAATCACTATACTTATTACTCTTATTATTATCAGCCTAACTCATATTATTAGCCATATTATGCTTATATGATCGATAGAACGACAATTACTATACTTATTACTCTTACTATTATCAATCTAACTCATATTATTAACCATATTATGCAGATATGATCGATAGAACGACAATTACTATACTCATTACTCTTATTATTATCAATCTAGCTCATATTATTAACCATATTATGCAAATATGATCGATAGAACGACAATTACTATAGTTATTGCTCTTATTATTATGAGCCTAACTCATATTATTAGCCATGTTGTGCTTATATGATCGATAGAACGACAATTACTATACTCATTACTCTTATTATTATCAATCTAACTCATATTATTAACCATATTATGCAAATATGATCGATAGAACGACAATTACTATACTTATTACTCTTATTAATATCAGCCTAACTCATATTATTAGCCATATTATGCTTATATGATCGATAGAACGACAATTACTATACTCATTACTCTTATTATTATCAATCTAACTCATATTATTAACCATATTATGCTAATATGATCGATAGAACGACAATTACTATACTTATTACTCTTATTATTTTCAACCTAACTCATATTATTAGCCATATTATGCTTATATGATCGACAGAACGACAATTACTATACTTATTACACTCACTATTATCAATCTAACTCATATCATTAACCATATTATGCAGCTATGATCGATAGCACGACAATTACTATACTTATTACTCTTATTATTATCAGCCTAACACATATTATTAGCCATATTAGGCTTATATGATCGATAGAACGACAATTACTATACTCATTACTCTTATTATTATCAACCTAACTCATATTATTAGCCATATTATGCTTATATGATCGACAGAACGACAATTACTATACTTATTACACTCGCTATTATCAATCTAACTCATATTATTAACCATATTATGCAGATATGATCGATAGCACGACAATTACTATACTTATTACTCTTATTATTATCAGCCTAACTCATTTTATTACCCATATTATGCTTATATGATCGATAGAACGACAATTACTATACTTATTACTCTTACTATTATCAATCTAACTCATATTATTAACCATATTATGCAGATATGATCGATAGAACGACAATAACTATACTTATTGCTCTTATTATTATCAGCCTAACTCATGTTATGAGCCATATTATGCTTATATGATCGATAGAACGACTATTACTATACTCATTACTCTTATTATTATCAATCTAACTCATATTATTAACCATATTATGCTAATATGATCGATAGAACAACAATTACTATACTTATTACACTCACTATTATCAATTTAACTCATATTATTAACCATATTATGCAGGTATGATCGATAGCACGACATTTACTATACTTATTACTCTTATTATTATCAATCTAACTCATATTATTAACGATATTATGCTTATATGATCGACAAAACGACAATTACTATACTTATTACACACACTATTATCAGTCTAACTCATATTATTAACCATATTATGCAGATATGATCGACAGAACAACAATTGCTATTCTTATTATACTCACTGTTATCAATCTAACTCATATTATTATCCATATTATGCAAATATGATCGATAGAACGACAATTACTATACTTATTACTCTTATTATTATCAGCCTAACTCATATTATTAGTCATATTATGCTTATATGATCGATAGAACGACAATTACTATACTCATTACTCTTATTATTATTAATCTAACTCATATTATTAACCATATTATGCTAATATGATCGATAGAACGACAATTACTATACTTATTACACTCACTATTATCAATTTAACTCATATTATTAACCATATTATGCAGATATGATCGATAGCACGACAATCACTATACTTATTACTCTTATTATTTTCAACCTAACTCATATTATTAGCCATATTATGCAAATATGATCGATAGAACGACAATTACTATAGTTATTGCTCTTATTATTATGAGCCTAACTCATATTATTAGCCATGTTGTGCTTATATGATCGATAGAACGACAATTACTATACTCATTACTCTTATTATTATCAATCTAACTCATATTATTAACCATATTATGCAAATATGATCGATAGAACGACAATTACTATACTTATTACTCTTATTATTATCAATCTAACTCATATTATTGGCCATATTGTGGTTATATGACCGATAGGACGACAATTACTATACTTATTACTCTTATTATTATCAATCTAACTAATATTATTAGCCATATTATGCTTATATGATCGATAGAACGACAATTACTATACTTATTACTCTTATTATTATCAATCTAACTCATATTATTGGCCGTATTGTGGTTATATGACCGATATAACGACAATTACTATACTTATTACTCTTATTATTATCAATCTAACTAATATTATTAGCCATATTATGCTTATATGATCGATAGAACGACAATTACTATACTTATTACATTTATTATTAGCAATCTAACTCATATTATTAGCCTTATTATGGTTATATGGCCGATAGAACGACAATAACTATACTTATTACTCTTATTATTATCAATCTAACTCATATTAATAGCCACATTATGCTTATATGATCGATAGAGCGACAATTACTATACTTATCACTCTTATTATTATCAATCTAACTCATATTATTAGCCATATTATGCTTATATGATCGATAGAACGACAATTACTATACTCATTACTCTTACTATTATCAATCTAACTCATATTATTAGCCATATTATGCTTATATGATCGATAGAACGACAATTACTATACTTATTACACTCAGAATTATCAATCTAACTCATATTATTAACCATGTTATGCAGATATGATCGATAGAACGACAATTACTATCCTTATTACTCTTAGTATTATCAATCTAACTCATATTATTAGCCATATTATGCTTATATGATCGATAGTACGACAATTCCTATACTCATTTCTCTTATTATTATCAATCTAACTCATATCATTAGCCATATTATGCTTATATGATCGATAGAACGACAACTACTATACTTATTACTCTTATTATTATCAATCTAACTCATATTATTAGCCATATTATGCTTATATGATCGATAGAACGACAATTACTATACTTATTACACTCACAATTATCAATCTAACTCATATTATTAACCATCTTATGCAGATATGATCGATAGAACGACAATTACTATACTCATTACTCTTATTATTATCAATCTAACTCATATCATTAGCCATATTATGCTTATATGATCGATAGAACGGCAATTACTATACTTATTAGACTCACTGTTATCAATCTAACTCATATTATAAGCCATATTATGGTTATATGACCGATAGAACGACAATTACTATACTTATTACTCTTATTATTATCAATCTAACTCATATTATTAGCCATATTATGCTTATATGATCGATAGAACGACAATTACTATACTTATTACTCTTATTATTATCAATCTAACTCATATTATTGGCCATATTGTGGTTATATGACCGATAGAACGACAATTACTATACTTATTACTCTTATTATTGTCAATCTAACTAATATTATTAGCCATATTATGCTTATATGATCGATAGAACGACAATTACTATACTTATTACATTTATTATTATCAATCTACCTCATATTATTAGCCATATTATGCTTATATGATCGATAGAACGACAATTACTATACTTATTACACTCACAATTATCAATCTAACTCATATTATTAACCATGTTATGCAGATATGATCGATATAATGACAATTACTATCCTTATTACTCTTATTATTATCAATCTAACTCATATTATTATCCATATTATGCAAATATGATCGATAGAACGTCAATTACTATACTTATTACTCTTATTATTATCAGCCTAACTCATATTATTAGTCATATTATGCTTATATGATCGATAGAACGACAATTACTATACTCATTACTCTTATTATTATCAATCTAACTCATATTATTAGCCATATTATGCTTATATGATCGATAGAACGACAATTACTATACTTATTACACTCACAATTATCAATCTAACTCATATTATTAACCATCTTATGCAGATATGATCGATAGAACGACAATTACTATACTCATTACTCTTATTATTATCAATCTAACTCATATCATTAGCCATATTATGCTTATATGATCGATAGAACGGCAATTACTATACTTATTAGACTCACTGTTATCAATCTAACTCATATTATAAGCCATATTATGGTTATATGACCGATAGAACGACAATTACTATACTTATTACTCTTATTATTATCAATCTAACTCATATTATTAGCCATATTATGCTTATATGATCGATAGAACGACAATTACTATACTTATTACTCTTATTATTATCAATCTAACTCATATTATTGGCCATATTGTGGTTATATGACCGATAGAACGACAATTACTATACTTATTACTCTTATTATTATCAATCTAACTAATATTATTAGCCATATTATGCTTATATGATCGATAGAACGACAATTACTATACTTATTACATTTATTATTATCAATCTACCTCATATTATTAGCCATATTATGCTTATATGATCGATAGAACGACAATTACTATACTTATTACACTCACAATTATCAATCTAACTCATATTATTAACCATGTTATGCAGATATGATCGATATAATGGCAATTACTATCCTTATTACTCTTATTATTATCAATCTAACTCATATTATTATCCATATTATGCAAATATGATCGATAGAACGACAATTACTATACTTATTACTCTTATTATTATCAGCCTAACTCATATTATTAGTCATATTATGCTTATATGATCGATAGAACGACAATTACTATACTCATTACTCTTATTATTATCAATCTAACTCATGTTTTTAAACATATTATGCAGATATGATTGATAGAACTTCAATTACTATACTCATTACTCTTATTATTATCAATCTAACGCATATTATTAACCATATTATGCTAATATGATCGATAGAACGACAATTACTATACTTATTACTCTTATTAATATCAGCCTAACTCATATTATTAGCCGTATTAGGCTTATATGATCGATAGAACGACAATTACTATACTCATTACTCTTATTATTATCAATCTAACTCATATTATTAACCATATTATGCAGATATGATCGATAGCACGACAATTACTATACTTATTACTCTTATTATTATCAGCCTAACTCATTTTATTACCCATATTATGCTTATATGATCGATAGAACGACAATTACTATACTTATTACTCTTACTATTATCAATCTAACTCATATTATTAACCATATTATGCAGATATGATCGACAGAACAACAATTGCTATTCTTATTATACTCACTGTTATCAATCTAACTCATATTATTATCCATATTATGCAAATATGATCGATAGAACGACAATTACTATACTTATTACTCTTATTATTATCAGCCTAACTCATATTATTAGTCATATTATGCTTATATGATCGATAGAACGACAATTACTATACTCATTACTCTTATTATTATCAATCTAACTCATATTTTTAAACATATTATGCAGATATGATTGATAGAACTACAATTACTATACTCATTACTCTTATTATTATCAATCTAACTCATATTATTAACCATATTATGCTAATATGATCGATAGAACGACAATTACTATACTTATTACTCTTATTATTATTAACCTAACTCATATTATTACCCATATTATGCTTATATGATCGATAGAACGACAATTACTATACTCATTACTCTTATTATTATTAATCTAACTCATATTATTAACCATATTATGCTAATATGATCGATAGAACGACAATTACTATACTTATTACACTCACTATTATCAATTTAACTCATATTATTAACCATATTATGCAGATATGATCGATAGCACGACAATCACTATACTTATTACTCTTATTATTTTCAACCTAACTCATATTATTAGCCATATTATGCAAATATGATCGATAGAACGACAATTACTATAGTTATTGCTCTTATTATTATGAGCCTAACTCATATTATTAGCCATGTTGTGCTTATATGATCGATAGAACGACAATTACTATACTCATTACTCTTATTATTATCAATCTAACTCATATTATTAACCATATTATGCAAATATGATCGATAGAACGACAATAACTATACTTATTGCTCTTATTATTATCAGCCTAACTCATGTTATGAGCCATATTATGCTTATATGATCGATAGAACGACTATTACTATACTCATTACTCTTATTATTATCAATCTAACTCATATTATTAACCATATTATGCTAATATGATCGATAGAACAACAATTACTATACTTATTACACTCACTATTATCAATTTAACTCATATTATTAACCATATTATGCAGGTATGATCGATAGCACGACATTTACTATACTTATTACTCTTATTATTATCAATCTAACTCATATTATTAACGATATTATGCTTATATGATCGACAAAACGACAATTACTATACTTATTACACACACTATTATCAGTCTAACTCATATTATTAACCATATTATGCAGATATGATCGACAGAACAACAATTGCTATTCTTATTATACTCACTGTTATCAATCTAACTCATATTATTATCCATATTATGCAAATATGATCGATAGAACGACAATTACTATACTTATTACTCTTATTATTATCAGCCTAACTCATATTATTAGTCATATTATGCTTATATGATCGATAGAACGACAATTACTATACTCATTACTCTTATTATTATCAATCTAACTCATATTTTTAAACATATTATGCAGATATGATTGATAGAACTACAATTACTATACTCATTACTCTTATTATTATCAATCTAACTCATATTATTAACCATATTATGCTAATATGATCGATAGAACGACAATTACTATACTTATTACTCTTATTATTATTAACCTAACTCATATTATTACCCATATTATGCTTATATGATCGATAGAACGACAATTACTATACTCATTACTCTTATTATTATTAATCTAACTCATATTATTAACCATATTATGCTAATATGATCGATAGAACGACAATTACTATACTTATTACACTCACTATTATCAATTTAACTCATATTATTAACCATATTATGCAGATATGATCGATAGCACGACAATCACTATACTTATTACTCTTATTATTTTCAACCTAACTCATATTATTAGCCATATTATGCAAATATGATCGATAGAACGACAATTACTATAGTTATTGCTCTTATTATTATGAGCCTAACTCATATTATTAGCCATGTTGTGCTTATATGATCGATAGAACGACAATTACTATACTCATTACTCTTATTATTATCAATCTAACTCATATTATTAACCATATTATGCAAATATGATCGATAGAACGACAATTACTATACTTATTACTCTTATTATTATCAATCTAACTCATATTATTGGCCATATTGTGGTTATATGACCGATAGGACGACAATTACTATACTTATTACTCTTATTATTATCAATCTAACTAATATTATTAGCCATATTATGCTTATATGATCGATAGAACGACAATTACTATACTTATTACTCTTATTATTATCAATCTAACTCATATTATTGGCCGTATTGTGGTTATATGACCGATATAACGACAATTACTATACTTATTACTCTTATTATTATCAATCTAACTAATATTATTAGCCATATTATGCTTATATGATCGATAGAACGACAATTACTATACTTATTACATTTATTATTAGCAATCTAACTCATATTATTAGCCTTATTATGGTTATATGGCCGATAGAACGACAATAACTATACTTATTACTCTTATTATTATCAATCTAACTCATATTAATAGCCACATTATGCTTATATGATCGATAGAGCGACAATTACTATACTTATCACTCTTATTATTATCAATCTAACTCATATTATTAGCCATATTATGCTTATATGATCGATAGAACGACAATTACTATACTCATTACTCTTACTATTATCAATCTAACTCATATTATTAGCCATATTATGCTTATATGATCGATAGAACGACAATTACTATACTTATTACACTCAGAATTATCAATCTAACTCATATTATTAACCATGTTATGCAGATATGATCGATAGAACGACAATTACTATCCTTATTACTCTTAGTATTATCAATCTAACTCATATTATTAGCCATATTATGCTTATATGATCGATAGTACGACAATTCCTATACTCATTTCTCTTATTATTATCAATCTAACTCATATCATTAGCCATATTATGCTTATATGATCGATAGAACAACAACTACTATACTTATTACTCTTATTATTATCAATCTAACTCATATTATTAGCCATATTATGCTTATATGATCGATAGAACGACAATTACTATACTTATTACACTCACAATTATCAATCTAACTCATATTATTAACCATCTTATGCAGATATGATCGATAGAACGACAATTACTATACTCATTACTCTTATTATTATCAATCTAACTCATATCATTAGCCATATTATGCTTATATGATCGATAGAACGGCAATTACTATACTTATTAGACTCACTGTTATCAATCTAACTCATATTATAAGCCATATTATGGTTATATGACCGATAGAACGACAATTACTATACTTATTACTCTTATTATTATCAATCTAACTCATATTATTAGCCATATTATGCTTATATGATCGATAGAACGACAATTACTATACTTATTACTCTTATTATTATCAATCTAACTCATATTATTGGCCATATTGTGGTTATATGACCGATAGAACGACAATTACTATACTTATTACTCTTATTATTATCAATCTAACTAATATTATTAGCCATATTATGCTTATATGATCGATAGAACGACAATTACTATACTTATTACATTTATTATTATCAATCTACCTCATATTATTAGCCATATTATGCTTATATGATCGATAGAACGACAATTACTATACTTATTACACTCACAATTATCAATCTAACTCATATTATTAACCATGTTATGCAGATATGATCGATATAATGACAATTACTATCCTTATTACTCTTATTATTATCAATCTAACTCATATTATTATCCATATTATGCAAATATGATCGATAGAACGTCAATTACTATACTTATTACTCTTATTATTATCAGCCTAACTCATATTATTAGTCATATTATGCTTATATGATCGATAGAACGACAATTACTATACTCATTACTCTTATTATTATCAATCTAACTCATATTATTAGCCATATTATGCTTATATGATCGATAGAACGACAATTACTATACTTATTACACTCACAATTATCAATCTAACTCATATTATTAACCATCTTATGCAGATATGATCGATAGAACGACAATTACTATACTCATTACTCTTATTATTATCAATCTAACTCATATCATTAGCCATATTATGCTTATATGATCGATAGAACGGCAATTACTATACTTATTAGACTCACTGTTATCAATCTAACTCATATTATAAGCCATATTATGGTTATATGACCGATAGAACGACAATTACTATACTTATTACTCTTATTATTATCAATCTAACTCATATTATTAGCCATATTATGCTTATATGATCGATAGAACGACAATTACTATACTTATTACTCTTATTATTATCAATCTAACTCATATTATTGGCCATATTGTGGTTATATGACCGATAGAACGACAATTACTATACTTATTACTCTTATTATTATCAATCTAACTAATATTATTAGCCATATTATGCTTATATGATCGATAGAACGACAATTACTATACTTATTACATTTATTATTATCAATCTACCTCATATTATTAGCCATATTATGCTTATATGATCGATAGAACGACAATTACTATACTTATTACACTCACAATTATCAATCTAACTCATATTATTAACCATGTTATGCAGATATGATCGATATAATGGCAATTACTATCCTTATTACTCTTATTATTATCAATCTAACTCATATTATTATCCATATTATGCAAATATGATCGATAGAACGACAATTACTATACTTATTACTCTTATTATTATCAGCCTAACTCATATTATTAGTCATATTATGCTTATATGATCGATAGAACGACAATTACTATACTCATTACTCTTATTATTATCAATCTAACTCATATTTTTAAACATATTATGCAGATATGATTGATAGAACTTCAATTACTATACTCATTACTCTTATTATTATCAATCTAACGCATATTATTAACCATATTATGCTAATATGATCGATAGAACGACAATTACTATACTTATTACTCTTATTAATATCAGCCTAACTCATATTATTAGCCGTATTAGGCTTATATGATCGATAGAACGACAATTACTATACTCATTACTCTTATTATTATCAATCTAACTCATATTATTAACCATATTATGCAGATATGATCGATAGCACGACAATTACTATACTTATTACTCTTATTATTATCAGCCTAACTCATTTTATTACCCATATTATGCTTATATGATCGATAGAACGACAATTACTATACTCATTACTCTTATTATTATCAATCTAGCTCATATTATTAGCCATATTATGCTTATACGATCGATAGAACAACAATTCCTATACTTATTACTCTTATTATTATCAACCTAACTCATATTATTAGCCATATTATGCTTATATGATCGACAGAACGACAATTACTATACTTATTACACACACTATTATCAGTCTAACTGATATTATTAACCATATTATGCAGATATGATCGACAGAACAACAATTGCTATACTTATTATACTCACTGTTATCAATCTAACTCATATTATTATCCATATTATGCAAATATGATCGATAGAACGTCAATTACTATACTTATTACTCTTATTATTATCAGCCTAACTCATATTATTAGTCATATTATGCTTATATGATCGATAGAACGACAATTACTATACTCATTACTCTTATTATTATCAATCTAACTCATATTTTTAAACATATTATGCAGATATGATTGATAGAACTACAATTACTATACTCATTACTCTTATTATTATCAATCTAACTCATATTATTAACCATATTATGCAGATATGATCGATAGCACGACAATTACTATACTCATTTCTCTTATTATTATCGATCTAACTCATATTATTAACCATGTTATACAGATATGTTCGATAGAACTACAATTAGTATACTCATTACTCTTATTATTATCAACCTAACTCATATTATTAACCATATTATGCTAATATGATCGATAGAACGACAATTACTATACTTATTACACTCGCTATTATCAATCTAACTCATATTATTAACCATATTATGCAGATATGATCGATAGAACGACAATTACTATATTTATTACTCCTTTATTATCAATCTAACTCATATTATTAGCTATATTATGCTTATATGATCGACAGAACGACAATTACTATACTTATTACACTCACTGTTATCAATCTAGCTCATATTATTAACCATATTATGCAAATATGATCGATAGAACGACAATTACTATAGTTATTGCTCTTATTATTATCAGCCTAACTCATATTATTAGCCATGTTGTGCTTATATGATCGATAGAACGACAATTACTATACTCATTACTCTTATTATTATCAATCTAACTCATATTATTAACCATATTATGCAAATATGATCGATAGAACGACAATTACTATACTTATTACTCTTATTAATATCAGCCTAACTCATATTATTAGCCATATTATGCTTATATGATCGATAGAACACAATTACTATACTCATTACTCTTATTATTATCAATCGAACTCATATTATTAAACATATTATGCAGATATGATCGATAGCACGACAATTACTATACTTATTACTCTTATTATTATCAGCTTAACTCATATTATTAGCCATATTATGCTTATATGATCGATAGAACGACAATTACTATACTCATTACACACACTATTATCGGTCTAACTCATATTATTAACCATATTATGCAGATATGATCGATAGCACGACAATTACTATACTTATTACTCTTATTATTATCAGCCTAACTCATATTATTAGCCATATTAGGCTTATATGATCGATAGAACGACAATTACTATACACATTACTCTTATTATTATCAATCTAACTCATATTATTAACCATATTATGCAGATATGATCGATAGCACGACAATTACTATACTTATTACTCTTATTATTATCAGCCTAACTCATATTATTAGCCATATTAGGCTTATATGATCGAGAGAACGACAATTACTATACTTATTACACTCACTGTTATCAATCTAACTCATATTATTAACCATATTACGCAAATATGGTCGATAGAACGACAAGTACTATATTTATTACTCTTATTAATATTAGCCTAACTCATATTATTAGCCATGTGGTGCTTATATGATCGATAGGACGACAATTACTATACTCATTACTCTTATTATTATCAATCTAACTCATATTATTAACCATATTATGCTAATATGATCAATAGAACGACAATTACTATACTTATTACACTCACTATTATCAATCTAACTCATATTATTAACCATGTTATGCAGCTATGATTGATAGCACGACAATTACTATACTTATTGCTCTTATTATTATCAGCCTAACTCATATTATTAGCCATATTAGGCTTATGTGATCGATAGAACGACAATTACTATACTCATTACTCTTATTATTATCAATCTAACTCATATTATTAACCATATTATGCAGATATGATCGATAGCACGACAATTACTATACTTATTACTCTTATTATTATCAGCCTAACTCATGTTATGAGCCATATTATGCTTATATGATCGATAGAACGACAATTACTATACTCATTACTCTTATTATTATCAATCTAACTCATATTATTAACCATATTATGCTAATATGATCGATAGAACGACAACTACTATACTTATTACTCTCACTATTATCAATTTAACTCATATTATTAACCATATTATGCAGATATGATCGATAGCACGACAATCACTATACTTATTACTCTTATTATTATCAGCCTAACTCATATTATTAGCCATATTATGCTTATATGATCGATAGAACGACAATTACTATACTTATTACTCTTACTATTATCAATCTAACTCATATTATTAACCATATTATGCAGATATGATCGATAGAACGACAATTACTATACTCATTACTCTTATTATTATCAATCTAGCTCATATTATTAACCATATTATGCAAATATGATCGATAGAACGACAATTACTATAGTTATTGCTCTTATTATTATGAGCCTAACTCATATTATTAGCCATGTTGTGCTTATATGATCGATAGAACGATAATTACTATACTCATTACTCTTATTATTATCAATCTAACTCATATTATTAACCATATTATGCAAATATGATCGATAGAACGACAATTACTATACTTATTACTCTTATTAATATCAGCCTAACTCATATTATTAGCCATATTATGCTTATATGATCGATAGAACGACAATTACTATACTCATTACTCTTATTATTATCAATCTAACTCATATTATTAACCATATTATGCTAATATGATCGATAGAACGACAATTACTATACTTATTACTCTTATTATTTTCAACCTAACTCATATTATTAGCCATATTATGCTTATATGATCGACAGAACGACAATTACTATACTTATTACACTCACTATTATCAATCTAACTCATATCATTAACCATATTATGCAGCTATGATCGATAGCACGACAATTACTATACTTATTACTCTTATTATTATCAGCCTAACTCATTTTATTACCCATATTATGCTTATATGATCGATAGAACGACAATTACTATACTTATTACTCTTACTATTATCAATCTAACTCATATTATTAACCATATTATGCAGATATGATCGATAGAACGACAATTACTATACTTATTGCTTTTATTATTATCAGCCTAACTCATGTTATGAGCCATATTATGCTTATATGATCGATAGAACGACAATTACTATACTCATTACTCTTATTATTATCAATCTAACTCATATTATTAACCATATTATGCTAATATGATCGATAGAACAACAATTACTATACTTATTACACTCACTATTATCAATTTAACTCATATTATTAACCATATTATGCAGGTATGATCGATAGCACGACATTTACTATACTTATTACTCTTATTATTATCAGCCTAACTCATATTATTAGTCATATTATGCTTATATGATCGATAGAACGACAATTACTATACTCATTACTCTTATTATTATCAATCTAACTCATGTTTTTAAACATATTATGCAGATATGATTGATAGAACTACAATTACTATACTCATTACTCTTATTATTATCAATCTAACTCATATTATTAACCATATTATGCTAATATGATCGATAGAACGACAATTACTATACTTATTACTCTTATTAATATCAGCCTAACTCATATTATTAGCCATATTAGGCTTATATGATCGATAGAACGACAATTACTATACTCATTACTCTTATTATTATCAATCTAACTCATATTATTAACCATATTATGCAGATATGATCGATAGCACGACAATTACTATACTTATTACTCTTATTATTATCAGCCTAACTCATTTTATTACCCATATTATGCTTATATGATCGATAGAACGACAATTACTATACTCATTACTCTTATTATTATCAATCTAGCTCATATTATTAGCCATATTATGCTTATACGATCGATAGAACAACAATTCCTATACTTATTACTCTTATTATTATCAACCTAACTCATATTATTAACCATATTATGCTAATATGATCGATAGAACGACAATTACTATACTTATTACACTCGCTATTATCAATCTAACTCATATTATTAACCATATTATGCAGATATGATCGATAGAACGACAATTACTATATTTATTACTCTTATTATTATCAATCTAACTCATATTATTAGCTATATTATGCTTATATGATCGACAGAACGACAATTACTATACTTATTACACTCACTGTTATCAATCTAGCTCATATTATTAACCATATTATGCAAATATGATCGATAGAACGACAATTACTATAGTTATTGCTCTTATTATTATCAGCCTAACTCATATTATTAGCCATGTTGTGCTTATATGATCGATAGAACGACAATTACTATACTCATTACTCTTATTATTATCAATCTAACTCATATTATTAACCATATTATGCAAATATGATCGATAGAACGACAATTACTATACTTATTACTCTTATTAATATCAGCCTAACTCATATTATTAGCCATATTATGCTTATATGATCGATAGAACACAATTACTATACTCATTACTCTTATTATTATCAATCGAACTCATATTATTAAACATATTATGCAGATATGATCGATAGCACGACAATTACTATACTTATTACTCTTATTATTATCAGCTTAACTCATATTATTAGCCATATTATGCTTATATGATCGATAGAACGACAATTACTATACTCATTACACACACTATTATCGGTCTAACTCATATTATTAACCATATTATGCAGATATGATCGATAGCACGACAATTACTATACTTATTACTCTTATTATTATCAGCCTAACTCATATTATTAGCCATATTAGGCTTATATGATCGATAGAACGACAATTACTATACACATTACTCTTATTATTATCAATCTAACTCATATTATTAACCATATTATGCAGATATGATCGATAGCACGACAATTACTATACTTATTACTCTTATTATTATCAGCCTAACTCATATTATTAGCCATATTAGGCTTATATGATCGAGAGAACGACAATTACTATACTTATTACACTCACTGTTATCAATCTAACTCATATTATTAACCATATTACGCAAATATGGTCGATAGAACGACAAGTACTATATTTATTACTCTTATTAATATTAGCCTAACTCATATTATTAGCCATGTGGTGCTTATATGATCGATAGGACGACAATTACTATACTCATTACTCTTATTATTATCAATCTAACTCATATTATTAACCATATTATGCTAATATGATCAATAGAACGACAATTACTATACTTATTACACTCACTATTATCAATCTAACTCATATTATTAACCATGTTATGCAGCTATGATTGATAGCACGACAATTACTATACTTATTGCTCTTATTATTATCAGCCTAACTCATATTATTAGCCATATTAGGCTTATGTGATCGATAGAACGACAATTACTATACTCATTACTCTTATTATTATCAATCTAACTCATATTATTAACCATATTATGCAGATATGATCGATAGCACGACAATTACTATACTTATTACTCTTATTATTATCAGCCTAACTCATGTTATGAGCCATATTATGCTTATATGATCGATAGAACGACAATTACTATACTCATTACTCTTATTATTATCAATCTAACTCATATTATTAACCATATTATGCTAATATGATCGATAGAACGACAACTACTATACTTATTACTCTCACTATTATCAATTTAACTCATATTATTAACCATATTATGCAGATATGATCGATAGCACGACAATCACTATACTTATTACTCTTATTATTATCAGCCTAACTCATATTATTAGCCATATTATGCTTATATGATCGATAGAACGACAATTACTATACTTATTACTCTTACTATTATCAATCTAACTCATATTATTAACCATATTATGCAGATATGATCGATAGAACGACAATTACTATACTCATTACTCTTATTATTATCAATCTAGCTCATATTATTAACCATATTATGCAAATATGATCGATAGAACGACAATTACTATAGTTATTGCTCTTATTATTATGAGCCTAACTCATATTATTAGCCATGTTGTGCTTATATGATCGATAGAACGATAATTACTATACTCATTACTCTTATTATTATCAATCTAACTCATATTATTAACCATATTATGCAAATATGATCGATAGAACGACAATTACTATACTTATTACTCTTATTAATATCAGCCTAACTCATATTATTAGCCATATTATGCTTATATGATCGATAGAACGACAATTACTATACTCATTACTCTTATTATTATCAATCTAACTCATATTATTAACCATATTATGCTAATATGATCGATAGAACGACAATTACTATACTTATTACTCTTATTATTTTCAACCTAACTCATATTATTAGCCATATTATGCTTATATGATCGACAGAACGACAATTACTATACTTATTACACTCACTATTATCAATCTAACTCATATCATTAACCATATTATGCAGCTATGATCGATAGCACGACAATTACTATACTTATTACTCTTATTATTATCAGCCTAACTCATTTTATTACCCATATTATGCTTATATGATCGATAGAACGACAATTACTATACTTATTACTCTTACTATTATCAATCTAACTCATATTATTAACCATATTATGCAGATATGATCGATAGAACGACAATTACTATACTTATTGCTCTTATTATTATCAGCCTAACTCATGTTATGAGCCATATTATGCTTATATGATCGATAGAACGACAATTACTATACTCATTACTCTTATTATTATCAATCTAACTCATATTATTAACCATATTATGCTAATATGATCGATAGAACAACAATTACTATACTTATTACACTCACTATTATCAATTTAACTCATATTATTAACCATATTATGCAGGTATGATCGATAGCACGACATTTACTATACTTATTACTCTTATTATTATCAATCTAACTCATATTATTAACGATATTATGCTTATATGATCGACAGAACGACAATTACTATACTTATTACACACACTATTATCAGTCTAACTCATATTATTAACCATATTATGCAGATATGATCGACAGAACAACAATTGCTATACTTATTATACTCACTGTTATCAATCTAACTCATATTATTATCCATATTATTCAAATATGATCGATAGAACGACAATTACTATACTTATTACTCTTATTATTATCAGCCTAACTCATATTATTAGTCATATTATGCTTATATGATCGATAGAACGACAATTACTATACTCATTACTCTTATTATTATCAATCTAACTCATGTTTTTAAACATATTATGCAGATATGATTGATAGAACTACAATTACTATACTCATTACTCTTATTATTATCAATCTAACTCATATTATTAACCATATTATGCTAATATGATCGATAGAACGACAATTACTATACTTATTACTCTTATTATTATCAACCTAACTCATATTATTACCCATATTATGCTTATATGATCGATAGAACGACAATTACTATACTTATTACTCTTATTATTATCAACCTAACTCATATTATTAGCCATATTATGCTTATATGATCGACAGAACGACAATTACTATACTTATTACACACACTATTATCAGTCTAACTCATATTATTAACCATATTACGCAAATATGATCGATAGAACGACAAGTACTATATTTATTACTCTTATTAATATTAGCCTAACTCATATTATTAGCCATGTGGTGCTTATATGATCGATAGGACGACAATTACTATACTCATTACTCTTATTATTATCAATCTAACGCATATTATTAACCTTATTATGCAAATATGATCGATAGAACGACAATTACTATACTTATTACTCTTATTAATATCAGCCTAACTCATATTATTAGCCATATTATGCTTATATGATCGATAGAACGACAACTACTATACTCATTACTCTTATTATTATCAATCTAACTCATATTATTAACCATATTATGCTAATATGATCGATAGGACGACAATTACTATACTTATTACTCTTATTATAATCAACCTAACTCATATTATTAGTCATATTATGCTTATATGATCGACAGAACGACAATTACTATACTTATTACACTCGGTATTATCAATCTAACTCATATTATTAACCATATTATGCAGCTATGATCGATAGCACGACAATTACTATACTTATTGCTCTTATTATTATCAGCCTAACTCATTTTATGAGCCATATTATGCTTATATGATCGATAGAACGACAATTACTATACTCATTACTCTTACTATTATCAATCTAACTCATATTATTAACCATATTATGCAGCTATGATCGATAGCACGACAATTACTATACTTATTACTCTTATTATTATCAGCCTAACTCATATTATTAGCTATATTAGGCTTATATGATCGATATAACGACAATTACTATACTCATTACTCTTATTATTATCAATCTAACTCATATTATTAACCATACTATGCAGATATGATCGATAGCACGACAATTACTATACTTATTACTCTTATTATTATCAGCCTAACTCATTTTATTACCCATATTATGCTTATATGATCGATAGAACGACAATTACTATACTCATTACTCTTATTATTATCAATCTAACTCATATTATTAGCCATATTATGCTTATATGATCGATAGAACAACAATTCCTATACTTATTACTCTTATGATTAACAACCTAACTCATATTATTAGCCATATTATGCTTATATGATCGACAGAACGACAATTACTATACTTATTACACACACTATTATCAGTCTAACTGATATTATTAACCATATTATGCAGATATGATCGACAGAACAACAATTGCTATACTTATTATACTCACTGTTATCAATCTAACTCATATTATTATCCATATTATGCAAACATGATCGATAGAACGTCAATTACTATACTTATTACTCTTATTATTATCAGCCTAACTCATATTATTAGTCATATTATGCTTATATGATCGATAGAACGACAATTACTATACTTATTACTCTTATTATTATCAATCTAACTCATATTTTTAAACATATTATGCAGATATGATTGATAGAACTACAATTACTATACTCATTACTCTTATTATTATCAATCTAACTCATATTATTAACCATATTATGCAGATATGATCGATAGCACGACAATTACTATACTTATTACTCTTATTATTATCAGCCTAACTCATATTATTAGCCATATTATGCTTATATGATCGACAGAACGACAATTACTATACTTATTACACACACTATTATCGGTCTAACTCATATTATTAACCATATTATGCAGATATGATCGATAGCACGACAATTACTATACTTATTACTCTTATTAATATCAGCCTAACTCATATTATTAGCCATATTATGCTTATATGATCGATAGAACGACAATTACTATACTCATTACTCTTATTATTATCAATCTAACTCATATTATTAACCATATTATGCTAATATGATCGATAGAACGACAATTACTATACTTATTACTCTTATTATAATCAACCTAACTCATATTATTAGCCATATTATGCTTATATGATCGACAGAACGACAATTACTATACTTATTACACTCACTATTATCAATCTAACTCATATTATTAACCATATTATGCAGCTATGATCGATAGCACGACAATTACTATACTTATTACTCTTATTATTATCAGCCTAACTCATATTATTAGCCATATTAGGCTTATATGATGGATAGAACGACAATTACTGTACTCATTACTCTTATTATTATCAATCTAACTCATATTATTAACCATATTATGCAGATATGATCGATAGCACGACAATTACTATACTTATTTCTCTTATTATTATCAGCCTAACTCATTTTATTACCCATATTATGCTTATATGATCGATAGAACGACAATTACTATACTCATTACTCTTATTATTATCAATCTAACTCATATTATTAGCCATATTATGCTTATATGATCGATAGAACGCCAATTACTATACTTATTACACTCACAATTATCAATCTAACTCATATTATTAACCATGTTATGCAGATATGATCGATAGAACGACAATTACTATACTCATTACTCTTATTATTATCAATCTAACTCATATCATTAGCCATATTATGCTTATATGATCGATAGAACGACAATTACTATACTTATTAGACTCACTGTTATCAATCTAACTCATATTATAAGCCATATTATGGTTATATGACCGATAGAACGACAATTACTATACTTATTGCTCTTATTATTATCAGCCTAACTCATTTTATGAGCCATATTATGCTTATATGATCGATAGAACGACAATTACTATACTCATTACTCTTACTATTATCAATCTAACTCATATTATTAACCATATTATGCAGCTATGATCGATAGCACGACAATTACTATACTTATTACTCTTATTATTATCAGCCTAACTCATATTATTAGCCATATTAGGCTTATATGATCGATATAACGACAATTACTATACTCATTACTCTTATTATTATCAATCTAACTCATATTATTAACCATATTATGCAGATATGATCGATAGCACGACAATTACTATACTTATTACTCTTATTATTATCAGCCTAACTCATTTTATTACCCATATTATGCTTATATGATCGATAGAACGACAATTACTATACTCATTACTCTTATTATTATCAATCTAACTCATATTATTAGCCATATTATGCTTATATGATCGATAGAACAACAATTCCTATACTTATTACTCTTATGATTATCAACCTAACTCATATTATTAGCCATATTATGCTTATATGATCGACAGAACGACAATTACTATACTTATTACACACACTATTATCAGTCTAACTGATATTATTAACCATATTATGCAGATATGATCGACAGAACAACAATTGCTATACTTATTATACTCACTGTTATCAATCTAACTCATATTATTATCCATATTATGCAAACATGATCGATAGAACGTCAATTACTATACTTATTACTCTTATTATTATCAGCCTAACTCATATTATTAGTCATATTATGCTTATATGATCGATAGAACGACAATTACTATACTCATTACTCTTATTATTATCAATCTAACTCATATTTTTAAACATATTATGCAGATATGATTGATAGAACTACAATTACTATACTCATTACTCTTATTATTATCAATCTAACTCATATTATTAACCATATTATGCAGATATGATCGATAGCACGACAATTACTATACTTATTACTCTTATTATTATCAGCCTAACTCATATTATTAGCCATATTATGCTTATATGATCGACAGAACGACAATTACTATACTTATTACACACACTATTATCGGTCTAACTCATATTATTAACCATATTATGCAGATATGATCGATAGCACGACAATTACTATACTTATTACTCTTATTATTATCAGCCTAACTCATATTATTAGTCATATTATGCTAATATGATCGATAGAACGACAATTACTATACTCATTACTCTTATTATTATCAATCTAACTCATATTTTTAAACATATTATGCAGATATGATTGATAGAACTACAATTACTATACTCATTACTCTTATTATTATCAATCTAACGCATATTATTAACCATATTATGCTAATATGATCGATAGAACGACAATTACTATACTTATTACTCTTATTAATATCAGCCTAACTCATATTATTAGCCATATTATGCTTATATGATCGATAGAACGACAATTACTATACTCATTACTCTTATTATTATCAATCTAACTCATATTATTAACCATATTATGCTAATATGATCGATAGAACGACAATTACTATACTTATTACTCTTATTATAATCAACCTAACTCATATTATTAGCCATATTATGCTTATATGATCGACAGAACGACAATTACTATACTTATTACACTCACTATTATCAATCTAACTCATATTATTAACCATATTATGCAGCTATGATCGATAGCACGACAATTACTATACTTATTGCTCTTATTATTATCAGCCTAACTCATGTTATGAGCCATATTATGCTTATATGATGGATAGAACGACAATTACTATACTCATTACTCTTATTATTATCAATCTAACTCATATTATTAACCATATTATGCAGCTATGATCGATAGCACGACAATTACTATACTTATTACTCTTATTATTATCAGCCTAACTCATATTATTAGCCATATTAGGCTTATATGATCGATAGAACGACAATTACTATACTCATTACTCTTATTATTATCAATCTAACTCATATTATTAACCATATTATGCAGATATGATCGATAGCACGACAATTACTATACTTATTTCTCTTATTATTATCAGCCTAACTCATTTTATTACCCATATTATGCTTATATGATCGATAGAACGACAATTACTATACTCATTACTCTTATTATTATCAATCTAACTCATATTATTAGCCATATTATGCTTATATGATCGATAGAACGCCAATTACTATACTTATTACACTCACAATTATCAATCTAACTCATATTATTAACCATGTTATGCAGATATGATCGATAGAACGACAATTACTATACTCATTACTCTTATTATTATCAATCTAACTCATATCATTAGCCATATTATGCTTATATGATCGATAGAACGACAATTACTATACTTATTAGACTCACTGTTATCAATCTAACTCATATTATAAGCCATATTATGGTTATATGACCGATAGATCGACAATTACTATACTTATTACTCTTATTATTATCAATCTAACTCATATTATTAGCCATATTATGCTTATATGATCGATAGCACGACAATTACTATACTTATTACTCTTATTATTATCAATCTAACTCATATTATTGGCCATATTGTGGTTATATGACCGATAGAACGACAATTACTATACTTATTACTCTTATTATTATCAATCTAACTAATATTATTAGCCATATTATGCTTATATGATCGATAGAACGACAATTACTATACTTATTACATTTATTATTAGCAATCTAACTCATATTATTAGCCTTATTATGGTTATATGGCCGATAGAACGACAATAACTATACTTATTACTATTATTATTATCAATCTAACTCATATTAATAGCCACATTATGCTTATATGATCGATAGAACGACAATTACTATACTTATCACTCTTATTATTATCAATCTAACTCATATTATTAGCCATATTATGCTTATATGATCGATAGAACAACAATTACTATACTCATTACTCTTACTATTATCAATCTAACTCATATTATTAGCCATATTATGCTTATATTATCGATAGAACGACAATTACTATACTTATTACACTCAGAATTATCAATCTAACTCATATTATTAACCATGTTATGCAGATATGATCGATAGAACGACAATTACTATCCTTATTACTCTTATTATTATCAATCTAACTCATATTATAAGCCATATTATGGTTATATGACCGATAGAACGACAATTACTATACTTATTACTCTTATTATTATCAATCTAACTCATATTATTAGCCATATTATGCTTATATGATCGATAGAACGACAATTACTATACTTATTACTCTTATTATTATCAATCTAACTCATATTATTGGCCATATTGTGGTTATATGACCGATAGAACGACAATTACTATACTTATTACTCTTATTATTATCAATCTAAGTAATATTATTAGCCATATTATGCTTATATGATCGATAGAACGACAATTACTATACTTATTACATTTATTATTATCAATCTACCTCATATTATTAGCCATATTATGCTTATATGATCGATAGAACGACAATTACTATACTTATTACACTCACAATTATCAATCTAACTCATATTATTAACCATGTTATGCAGATATGATCGATATAATGACAATTACTATCCTTATTACTCTTATTATTATCAATCTAACTCATATTATTAGCCATATTATGCTTATATGATCGATAGTACGACAATTCCTATACTCATTTCTCTTATTATTATCAATCTAACTCATATCATTAGCCATATTATGCTTATATGATCGATAGAACGACAATTACTATACTTATTACTCTTATTATTATCAATCTAACTCATATTATTAGCCATATTATGCTTATATGATCGATAGAACGACAATTACTATACTTATTACACTCACAATTATCAATCTAACTCATATTATTAACCATCTTATGCAGATATGATCGATAGAACGACAATTACTATACTCATTACTCTTATTATTATCAATCTAACTCATATCATTAGCCATATTATGCTTATATGATCGATAGAACGACAATTACTATACTCATTACTCTTATTATTATCAATCTAACTCATATTATTAACCATATTATGCAGCTATGATCGATAGCACGACAATTACTATACTTATTACTCTTATTATTATCAGCCTAACTCATATTATTAGCCATATTAGGCTTATATGATCGATAGAACGACAATTACTATACTCATTACTCTTATTATTATCAATCTAACTCATATTATTAACCATATTATGCAGATATGATCGATAGCACGACAATTACTATACTTATTTCTCTTATTATTATCAGCCTAACTCATTTTATTACCCATATTATGCTTATATGATCGATAGAACGACAATTACTATACTCATTACTCTTATTATTATCAATCTAACTCATATTATTAGCCATATTATGCTTATATGATCGATAGAACGCCAATTACTATACTTATTACACTCACAATTATCAATCTAACTCATATTATTAACCATGTTATGCAGATATGATCGATAGAACGACAATTACTATACTCATTACTCTTATTATTATCAATCTAACTCATATCATTAGCCATATTATGCTTATATGATCGATAGAACGACAATTACTATACTTATTAGACTCACTGTTATCAATCTAACTCATATTATAAGCCATATTATGGTTATATGACCGATAGATCGACAATTACTATACTTATTACTCTTATTATTATCAATCTAACTCATATTATTAGCCATATTATGCTTATATGATCGATAGCACGACAATTACTATACTTATTACTCTTATTATTATCAATCTAACTCATATTATTGGCCATATTGTGGTTATATGACCGATAGAACGACAATTACTATACTTATTACTCTTATTATTATCAATCTAACTAATATTATTAGCCATATTATGCTTATATGATCGATAGAACGACAATTACTATACTTATTACATTTATTATTAGCAATCTAACTCATATTATTAGCCTTATTATGGTTATATGGCCGATAGAACGACAATAACTATACTTATTACTATTATTATTATCAATCTAACTCATATTAATAGCCACATTATGCTTATATGATCGATAGAACGACAATTACTATACTTATCACTCTTATTATTATCAATCTAACTCATATTATTAGCCATATTATGCTTATATGATCGATAGAACGACAATTACTATACTCATTACTCTTACTATTATCAATCTAACTCATATTATTAGCCATATTATGCTTATATTATCGATAGAACGACAATTACTATACTTATTACACTCAGAATTATCAATCTAACTCATATTATTAACCATGTTATGCAGATATGATCGATAGAACGACAATTACTATCCTTATTACTCTTATTATTATCAATCTAACTCATATTATAAGCCATATTATGGTTATATGACCGATAGAACGACAATTACTATACTTATTACTCTTATTATTATCAATCTAACTCATATTATTAGCCATATTATGCTTATATGATCGATAGAACGACAATTACTATACTTATTACTCTTATTATTATCAATCTAACTCATATTATTGGCCATATTGTGGTTATATGACCGATAGAACGACAATTACTATACTTATTACTCTTATTATTATCAATCTAAGTAATATTATTAGCCATATTATGCTTATATGATCGATAGAACGACAATTACTATACTTATTACATTTATTATTATCAATCTACCTCATATTATTAGCCATATTATGCTTATATGATCGATAGAACGACAATTACTATACTTATTACACTCACAATTATCAATCTAACTCATATTATTAACCATGTTATGCAGATATGATCGATATAATGACAATTACTATCCTTATTACTCTTATTATTATCAATCTAACTCATATTATTAGCCATATTATGCTTATATGATCGATAGTACGACAATTCCTATACTCATTTCTCTTATTATTATCAATCTAACTCATATCATTAGCCATATTATGCTTATATGATCGATAGAACGACAATTACTATACTTATTACTCTTATTATTATCAATCTAACTCATATTATTAGCCATATTATGCTTATATGATCGATAGAACGACAATTACTATACTTATTACACTCACAATTATCAATCTAACTCATATTATTAACCATCTTATGCAGATATGATCGATAGAACGACAATTACTATACTCATTACTCTTATTATTATCAATCTAACTCATATTATTAGCCATATTATGCTTATATGATCGATAGAACGACAATTACTATACTTATTACACTCACAATTATCAATCTAACTCATATTATTAACCATCTTATGCAGATATGATCGATAGAACGACAATTACTATACTCATTACTCTTATTATTATCAATCTAACTCATATCATTAGCCATATTATGCTTATATGATCGATAGAACGGCAATTACTATACTTATTAGACTCACTGTTATCAATCTAACTCATATTATAAGCCATATTATGGTTATATGACCGATAGAACGACAATTACTATACTTATTACTCTTATTATTATCAATCTAACTCATATTATTAGCCATATTATGCTTATATGATCGATAGAACGACAATTACTATACTTATTACTCTTATTATTATCAATCTAACTCATATTATTGGCCATATTGTGGTTATATGACCGATAGAACGACAATTACTATACTTATTACTCTTATTATTATCAATCTAACTAATATTATTAGCCATATTATGCTTATATGATCGATAGAACGACAATTACTATACTTATTACATTTATTATTATCAATCTACCTCATATTATTAGCCATATTATGCTTATATGATCGATAGAACGACAATTACTATACTTATTACTCTTATTATTATCAATCTAACTCATATTATTGGCCATATTGTGGTTATATGACCGATAGAACGACAATTACTATACTTATTACTCTTATTATTATCAATCTAACTCATATTATTATCCATATTATGCAAATATGATCGATAGAACGTCAATTACTATACTTATTACTCTTATTATTATCAGCCTAACTCATATTATTAGTCATATTATGCTTATATGATCGATAGAACGACAATTACTATACTCATTACTCTTATTATTATCAATCTAACTCATATTTTTAAACATATTATGCAGATATGATTGATAGAACTACAATTACTATACTCATTACTCTTATTATTATCAATCTAACTCATATTATTAACCATATTATGCAGATATGATCGATAGCACGACAATTACTATACTCATTTCTCTTATTATTATCGATCTAACTCATATTATTAACCATGTTATACAGATATGTTCGATAGAACTACAATTAGTATACTCATTACTCTTATTATTATCAACCTAACTCATATTATTAACCATATTATGCTAATATGATCGATAGAACGACAATTACTATACTTATTACACACACTATTATCAGTCTAACTCATATTATTAACCATATTATGCAGATATGATCGACAGAACAACAATTGCTATACTTATTACTCTTATTATTATCAGCCTAACTCATATTATTAGTCATATTATGCTTATATGATCGATAGAACGACAATTACTATACTCATTACTCTTATTATTATCAATCTAACTCATATTTTTAAACATATTATGCAGATATGATTGATAGAACTACCATTACTATACTCATTACTCTTATTATTATCAATCTAACTCATATTATTAACCATATTATGCAGCTATGATCGATAGCACGACAATTACTATACTTATTACTCTTATTATTATCAGCCTAACTCATATTATTAGCCATATTAGGCTTATATGATCGATAGAACGACAATTACTATACTCATTACTCTTATTATTATCAATCTAACTCATATTATTAACCATATTATGCAGATATGATCGATAGCACGTCAATTACTATACTTATTACTCTTATTATTATCAGCCTAACTCATTTTATTACCCATATTATGCTTATATGATCGATAGAACGACAATTACTATACTCATTACTCTTATTATTATCAATCTAACTCATATTATTAGCCATATTATGCTTATATGATCGATAGAACAACAATTCCTATACTTATTACTCTTATTATTATCAACCTAACTCATATTATTAGCCATATTATGCTTATATGATCGACAGAACGACAATTACTATACTTATTACACACACTATTATCAGTCTAACTGATATTATTAACCATATTATGCAGATATGATCGACAGAACAACAATTGCTATACTTATTATACTCACTGTTATCAATCTAACTCATATTATTATCCATATTATGCAAATATGATCGATAGAACGTCAATTACTATACTTATTACTCTTATTATTATCAGCCTAACTCATATTATTAGTCATATTATGCTTATATGATCGATAGAACGACAATTACTATACTCATTACTCTTATTATTATCAATCTAACTCATATTATTAGCCATATTATGCTTATATGATCGATAGAACAACAATTACTATACTTATTACTCTTATTATTATCAACCTAACTCATATTATTAGCCATATTATGCTTATATGATCGACAGAACGACAATTACTATACTTATTACACACACTATTATCAGTCTAACTCATATTATTAACCATATTATGCAGATATGATCGACAGAACAACAATTGCTATACTTATTACTCTTATTATTATCAGCCTAACTCATATTATTAGTCATATTATGCTTATATGATCGATAGAACGACAATTACTGTACTCATTACTCTTATTATTATCAATCTAACTCATATTTTTAAACATATTATGCAGATATGATTGATAGAACTACAATTACTATACTCATTACTCTTATTATTATCAATCTAACTCATATTATTAACCATATTATGCAGCTATGATCGATAGCACGACAATTACTATACTTATTACTCTTATTATTATCAGCCTAACTCATATTATTAGCCATATTAGGCTTATATGATCGATAGAACGACAATTACTATACACATTACTCTTATTATTATCAATCTAACACATATTATTAACCATATTATGCAGATATGATCGATAGCACGACAATTACTATACTTATTACTCTTATTATTATCAGCCTAACTCATTTTATTAGCCATATTATGCTTATATGATCGATAGAACGACAATTACTATACTCATTACTCTTATTATTATCAATCTAACTCATATTATTAGCCATATTATGCTTATATGATCGATAGAACAACAATTCCTATACTTATTACTCTTATTATTATCAACCTAACTCATATTATTAGCCATATTATGCTTATATGATCGACAGAACGACAATTACTATACTTATTACACACACTATTATCAGTCTAACTGATATTATTAACCATATTATGCAGATATGATCGACAGAACAACAATTGCTATACTTATTATACTCACTGTTATCAATCTAACTCATATTATTATCCATATTATGCAAATATGATCGATAGAACGTCAATTACTATACTTATTACTCTTATTATTCTCAGCCTAACTCATATTATTAGTCATATTATGCTTATATGATCGATAGAACGACAATTACTATACTCATTACTCTTATTATTATCAATCTAACTCATATTTTTAAACATATTATGCAGATATGATTGATAGAACTACAATTACTATACTCATTACTCTTATTATTATCAATCTAACTCATATTATTAACCATATTATGCAGATATGATCGATAGCACGACAATTACTATACTTATTACTCTTATTATTATCAGCCTAACTCATATTATTAGCCATATTATGCTTATATGATCGACAGAACGACAATTACTATACTTATTACACACACTATTATCGGTCTAACTCATATTAATAACCATATTATGCAGATATGATCGATAGCACGACAATTACTATACTTATTACTCTTATTATTATCAGCCTAACACATATTATTAGCCATATTAGGCTTATATGATCGATAGAACGACAATTACTATACTCATTACTCTTATTATTATCAACCTAACTCATATTATTAGCCATATTATGCTTATATGATCGACAGAACGACAATTACTATACTTATTACACTCACTATTATCAATCTAACTCATATTATTAACCATATTATGCTTATATGATCGATAGAACGACAATTACTATACTCATTACTCTTATTATTATCAATCTAACTCATATTATTAACCATATTATGCTAATATGATCGATAGAACGACAATTACTATACTTATTACTCTTATTATAATCAACCTAACTCATATTATTAGCCATATTATGCTTATATGATCGACAGAACGACAATTACTATACTTATTACACTCACTATTATCAATCTAACTCATATTATTAACCATATTATGCAGCTATGATCGATAGCACGACAATTACTATACTTATTGCTCTTATTATTATCAGCCTAACTCATGTTATGAGCCATATTATGCTTATATGATCGATAGAACGACAATTACTATACTCATTACTCCTATTATTATCAATCTAACTCATATTATTAACCATATTATGCAGCTATGATCGATAGCACGACAATTACTATACTTATTACGCTTATTATTATCAGCCTAACTCATATTATTAGCCATATTATGCTTATATGATCGACAGAACGACAATTACTATACTTATTACACTCACTATTATCAATCTAACTGATATTATTAACCATATTATGCAGATATGATCGACAGAACAACAATTGCTATACTTATTATACTCACTGTTATCAATCTAACTCATATTATTAGCCATATTATGCTTATATGATCGATAGAACAACAATTCCTATACTTATTACTCTTATTATTATCAACCTAACTCATATTATTAGCCATATTATGCTTATATGATCGACAGAACGACAATTACTATACTTATTACACACACTATTATCAGTCTAACTGATATTATTAACCATATTATGCAGATATGATCGACAGAACAACAATTGCTATACTTATTATACTCACTGTTATCAATCTAACTCATATTATTATCCATATTATGCAAATATGATCGATAGAACGTCAATTACTATACTTATTACTCTTATTATTATCAGCCTAACTCATATTATTAGTCATATTATGCTTATATGATCGATAGAACGACAATTACTATACTCATTACTCTTATTATTATCAATCTAACTCATATTTTTAAACATATTATGCAGATATGATTGATAGAACTACAATTACTATACTCATTACTCTTATTATTATCAATCTAACTCATATTACTAACCATATTATGCAGATATGATCGATAGCACGACAATTACTATACTTATTACTCTTATTATTATCAGCCTAACACATATTATTAGCCATATTATGCTTATATGATCGACAGAACGACAATTACTATACTTATTACACACACTATTATCGGTCTAACTCATATTATTAACCATATTATGCAGATATGATCGATAGCACGACAATTACTATACTTATTACTCTTATTATTATCAGCCTAACTCATATTATTAGCCATATTAGGCTTATATGATCGATAGAACGACAATTACTATACTTATTACTCTTATTGTTATCAACCTAACTCATATTATTAGACATATTATGCTTTTATGATCGACAGAACGACAACTACTATACTTATAACACTCACTATTATCAGTCTAACTGATATTATTAACCATATTATGCAGATATGATCGACAGAACAACAATTGCTATACTTATTATACTCACTGTTATCAATCTAACTCATATTATTAAACATATTATGCAGATATGATCGATAGCACGACAATTACTATACTTATTACTCTTATTATTATCAGCTTAACTCATATTATTAGCCATATTATGCTTATATGATCGACAGAACGACAATTACTATACTTATTACACTCACTATTATCAATCTAACTCATATTATTAACCATATTATGCAGCTATGATCGATAGCACGACAATTACTATACTTATTGCTCTTATTATTATCAGCCTAACTCATGTTATGAGCCATATTATGCTTATATGATCGATAGAACGACAATTACTGTACTCATTACTCCTATTATTATCAATCTAACTCATATTATTAACCATATTATGCAGCTATGATCGATAGCACGACAATTACTATACTTATTACTCTTATTATTATCAGCCTAACTCATATTATTAGCCATATTAGGCTTATATGATCGATAGAACGACAATTACTATACTCATTACTCTTATTATTATCAATCTAACTCATATTATTAACCATATTATGCAGATATGATCGATAGCACGACAATTACTATACTTATTACTCTTATTATTATCAGCCTAACTCATTTTATTACCCATATTATGCTTATATGATCGATAGAACGACAATTACTATACTCATTACTCTTATTATTATCAATCTAACTCATATTATTAGCCATATTATGCTTATATGATCGATAGAACAACAATTCCTATACTTATTACTCTTATTATTATCAACCTAACTCATATTATTAGCCATATTATGCTTATATGATCGACAGAACGACAATTACTATACTTATTACACACACTATTATCAGTCTAACTGATATTATTAACCATATTATGCAGATATGATCGACAGAACAACAATTGCTATACTTATTATACTCACTGTTATCAATCTAACTCATATTATTATCCATATTATGCAAATATGATCGATAGAACGTCAATTACTATACTTATTACTCTTATTATTATCAGCCTAACTCATATTATTAGTCATATTATGCTTATATGATCGATAGAACGACAATTACTATACTCATTACTCTTATTGTTATCAATCTAACTCATATTTTTAAACATATTATGCAGATATGATTGATAGAACTACAATTACTATACTCATTACTCTTATTATTATCAATCTAACGCATATTATTAACCATATTATGCTAATATGATCGATAGAACGACAATTACTATACTTATTACTCTTATTAATATCAGCCTAACTCATATTATTAGCCATATTATGCTTATATGATCGATAGAACGACAATTACTATACTCATTTCTCTTATTATTATCAATCTAACTCATATTATTAACCATATTATGCAGATATGATCGATAGCACGACAATTACTATACTTATTACTCTTATTATTATCAGCCTAACTCATATTATTAGCCATATTATGCTTATATGATCGACAGAACGACAATTACTATACTTATTACACACACTATTATCGGTCTAACTCGTATTATTAACCATATTATGCAGATATGATCGATAGCACGACAATTACTATACTTATTACTCTTATTATTATCAGCCTAACTCATATTATTAGTCATATTATGCTTATATGATCGATAGAACGACAATTACTATACTCATTACTCTTATTATTATCAATCTATCTCATATTTTTAAACATATTATGCAGATATGATTGATAGAACTACAATTACTATACTCATTACTCTTATTATTATCAATCTAACGCATATTATTAACCATATTATGCTAATATGATCGATAGGACGACAATTACTATACTTATTACTCTTATTAATATCAGCCTAACTCATATTATTAGCCATATTATGCTTATATGATCGATAGAACGACGATTACTATACTCATTACTCTTATTATTATCAATCTAACTCATATTATTAACCATATTATGCTAATATGATCGATAGAACGACAATTACTATACTTATTACTCTTATTATAATCAACCTAACTCATATTATTAGCCATATTATGCTTATATGATCGACAGAACGACAATTACTATACTTATTACACTCACTATTATCAATCTAACTCATATTATTAACCATATTATGCAGCTATGATCGATAGCACGACAATTACTATACTTATTGCTCTTATTATTATCAGCCTAACTCATGTTATGAGCCATATTATGCTTATATGATCGATAGAACGACAATTACTATACTCATTACTCTTATTATTATCAATCTAACTCATATTATTAACCATATTATGCAGCTATGATCGATAGCACGACAATTACTATACTTATTACTCTTATTATTATCAGCCTAACTCATATTATTAGCCATATTAGGCTTATATGATCGATAGAACGACAATTACTATACTCATTACTCTTATTATTATCAATCTAACTCATATTATTAACCATGTTATGCAAATATGATCGATAGAACGACAATTACTATACTCATTACTCTTATTATTATCAATCTAACTCATATCATTAGCCATATTATGCTTATATGATCGATAGAACGACAATTACTATACTCATTACTCTTATTATTATCAATCTAACTCATATCATTAGCCATATTATGCTTATATGATCGATAGAACGACAATTACTACACTCATTACTCCTATTATTATCAATCTAACTCATATTATTAACCATATTATGCAGCTATGATCGATAGCACGACAATTACTATACTTATTACTCTTATTATTATCAGCCTAACTCATTTTATTACCCATATTATGCTTATATGATCGATAGAACGACAATTACTATACTCATTACTCTTATTATTATCAATCTAACTCATATTATTAGCCATATTATGCTTATATGATCGATAGAACGACAATTACTATACTCATTACTCTTATTATTATCAATCTAACTCATATTATTAACCATATTATGCAGATATGATCGATAGCACGACAATTACTATACTTATTACTCTTATTATTATCAGCCTAACTCATATTATTAGCCATATTATGCTTATATGATCGACAGAACGACAATTACTATACTTATTACACACACTATTATCGGTCTAACTCATATTATTAACCATATTATGCAGATATGATCGATAGCACGACAATTACTATACATATTACTCTTATTATTATCAGCCTAACTCATATTATTAGCCATATTAGGCTTACATGATCGATAGAACGACAATTACTATACTTATTACTCTTATTATTATCAACCTAACTCATATTATTAGACATATTATGCTTATATGATCGACAGAACGACAACTACTATACTTATAACACTCACTATTATCAGTCTAACTGATATTATTAACCATATTATGCAGATATGATCGACAGAACAACAATTGCTATACTTATTATACTCACTGTTATCAATCTAACTCATATTATTAAACATATTATGCAGATATGATCGATAGCACGACAATTACTATACTTATTACTCTTATTATTATCAGCTTAACTCATATTATTAGCCATATTATGCTTATATGATCGATAGAACGACAATTACTATACTCATTACTCTTATTATTATCAACCTAACTCATATTATTAGCCATATTAGGCTTATATGATCGATAGAACAACAATTCCTATACTTATTACTCTTATTATTATCAACCTAACTCATATTATTAGCCATATTATGCTTATATGATCGACAGAACGACAATTACTATACTTATTACACACACTATTATCAGTCTAACTGATATTATTAACCATATTATGCAGATATGATCGACAGAACAACAATTGCTATACTTATTATACTCACTGTTATCAATCTAACTCATATTGTTATCCATATTATGCAAATATGATCGATAGAACGTCAATTACTATACTTATTACTCTTATTATTATCAGCCTAACTCATATTATTAGTCATATTATGCTTATATGATCGATAGAACGACAATTACTATACTCATTACTCTTATTATTATCAATCTAACTCATATTTTTAAACATATTATGCAGATATGATTGATAGAACTACAATTACTATACTCATTACTCTTATTATTATCAATCTAACGCATATTATTAACCATATTATGCTAATATGATCGATAGAACGACAATTACTATACTTATTACTCTTATTAATATCAGCCTAACTCATATTATTAGCCATATTATGCTTATATGATCGATAGAACGACAATTACTATACTCATTTCTCTTATTATTATCAATCTAACTCATATTATTAACCATATTATGCTAATATGATCGATAGAACGACAATTACTATACTTATTACTCTTATTATAATCAACCTAACTCATATTATTAGCCATATTATGCTTATATGATCGACAGAACGACAATTACTATACTTATTACACTCACTATTATCAATCTAACTCATATTATTAACCATATTATGCAGCTATGATCGATAGCACGACAATTACTATACTTATTGCTCTTATTATTATCAGCCTAACTCATGTTATGAGCCATATTATGCTTATATGATCGATAGAACGACAATTACTATACTCATTACTCCTATTATTATCAATCTAACTCATATTATTAACCATATTATGCAGCTATGATCGATAGCACGACAATTACTATACTTATTACTCTTATTATTATCAGCCTAACTCATATTATTAGCCATATTAGGCTTATATGATCGATAGAACGACAATTACTATACTCATTACTCTTATTATTATCAATCTAACTCATATTATTAACCATATTATGCAGATATGATCGATAGCACGACAATTGCTATACTTATTACTCTTATTATTATCAGCCTAACTCATTTTATTACCCATATTATGCTTATATGATCGATAGAACGACAATTACTATACTCATTACTCTTATTATTATCAATCTAACTCATATTATTAGCCATATTATGCTTATATGATCGATAGAACAACAATTCCTATACTTATTACTCTTATTATTATCAACCTAACTCATATTATTAGCCATATTATGCTTATATGATCGACAGAACGACAATTACTATACTTATTACACACACTATTATCAGTCTAACTGATATTATTAACCATATTATGCAGATATGATCGACAGAACAACAATTGCTATACTTATTACACTCACTGTTATCAATCTAACTCATATTATTATCCATATTATGCAAACATGATCGATAGAACGTCAATTACTATACTTATTACTCTTATTATTATCAGCCTAACTCATATTATTAGTCATATTATGCTTATATGATCGATAGAACGACAATTACTATACTCATTACTCTTATTATTATCAATCTAACTCATATTTTTAAACATATTATGCAGATATGATTGATAGAACTACAATTACTATACTCATTACTCTTATTATTATCAATCTAACTCATATTATTAACCATATTATGCAGATATGATCGATAGCACGACAATTACTATACTTATTACTCTTATTATTATCAGCCTAACTCATATTATTAGCCATATTATGCTTATATGATCGACAGAACGACAATTACTATACTTATTACACACACTATTATCGGTCTAACTCATATTATTAACCATATTATGCAGATATGATCGATAGCACGACAATTACTATACTTATTACTCTTATTATTATCAGCCTAACTCATATTATTAGTCATATTATGCTTATATGATCGATAGAACGACAATTACTATACTAATTACTCTTATTATTATCAATCTATCTCATATTTTTAAACATATTATGCAGATATGATTGATAGAACTACAATTACTATACTCATTACTCTTATTATTATCAATCTAACGCATATTATTAACCATATTATGCTAATATGATCGATAGGACGACAATTACTATACTTATTACTCTTATTAATATCAGCCTAACTCATATTATTAGCCATATTATGCTTATATGATCGATAGAACGACGATTACTATACTCATTACTCTTATTATTATCAATCTAACTCATATTATTAACCATATTATGCTAATATGATCGATAGAACGACAATTACTATACTTATTACTCTTATTATAATCAACCTAACTCATATTATTAGCCATATTATGCTTATATGATCGACAGAACGACAATTACTATACTTATTACACTCACTATTATCAATCTAACTCAAATTATTAACCATATTATGCAGCTATGATCGATAGCACGACAATTACTATACTTATTGCTCTTATTATTATCAGCCTAACTCATGTTATGAGCCATATTATGCTTATATGATCGATAGAACGACAATTACTATACTCATTACTCTTATTATTATCAATCTAACTCATATTATTAACCATATTATGCAGCTATGATCGATAGCACGACAATTACTATACTTATTACTCTTATTATTATCAGCCTAACTCATATTATTAGCCATATTAGGCTTATATGATCGATAGAACGACAATTACTATACTCATTACTCTTATTATTATCAATCTAACTCATATTATTAACCATATTATGCAGATATGATCGATAGCACGACAATTACTATACTTATTACTCTTATTATTATCAGCCTAACTCATTTTATTACCCATATTATGCTTATATGATCGATAGAACGACAATTACTATACTCATTACTCTTATTATTATCAATCTAACTCATATTATTAGCCATATTATGCTTATATGATCGATAGAACGACAATTACTATACTTATGACACTCACAATTATCAATCTAACTCATATTATTAACCATGTTATGCAGATATGATCGATAGAACGACAATTACTATACTCATTACTCTTATTATTATCAATCTAACTCATATCATTAGCCATATTATGCTTATATGATCGATAGAACGACAATTACTATACTCATTACTCTTATTATTATCAATCTAACTCATATTTTTAAACATATTATGCAGATATGATTGATAGAACTACAATTACTATACTCATTACTCTTATTATTATCAATCTAACGCATATTATTAACCATATTATGCTAATATGATCGATAGAACGACAATTACTATACTTATTACACTCGCTATTATCAATCTAACTCATATTATTAACCATATTATGCAGATATGATCGATAGAACGACAATTACTATATTTATTACTCTTATTATTATCAATCTAACTCATATTATTAGCTATATTATGCTTATATGATCGACAGAACGACAATTACTATACTTATTACACTCACTGTTATCAATCTAGCTCATATTATTAACCATATTATGCAAATATGATCGATAGAACGACAATTACTATAGTTATTGCTCTTATTATTATCAGCCTAACTCATATTATTAGCCATGTTGTGCTTATATGATCGATAGAACGACAATTACTATACTCATTACTCTTATTATTATCAATCTAACTCATATTATTAACCATATTATGCAAATATGATCGATAGAACGACAATTACTATACTTATTACTCTTATTAATATCAGCCTAGCTCATATTATTAGCCATATTATGCTTATATGATCGATAGAACACAATTACTATACTCATTACTCTTATTATTATCAATCTAACTCATATTATTAAACATATTATGCAGATATGATCGATAGCACGACAATTACTATACTTATTACTCTTATTATTATCAGCTTAACTCATATTATTAGCCATATTATGCTTATATGATCGATAGAACGACAATTACTATACTCATTACTCTTATTATTATCAACCTAACTCATATTATTAGCCATATTAGGCTTATATGATCGATAGAACGACAATTACTATACTCATTACTCTTATTATTATCAATCTAACTCATATTATTAGCTATATTATGCTTATATGATCGACAGAACGACAATTACTATACTTATTACACTCACTGTTATCAATCTAGCTCATATTATTAACCATATTATGCAAATATGATCGATAGAACGACAATTACTATAGTTATTGCTCTTATTATTATCAGCCTAACTCATATTATTAGCCATGTTGTGCTTATATGATCGATAGAACACAATTACTATACTCATTACTCTTATTATTATCAATCTAACTCATATTATTAAACATATTATGCAGATATGATCGATAGCACGACAATTACTATACTTATTACTCTTATTATTATCAGCTTAACTCATATTATTAGCCATATTATGCTTATATGATCGATAGAACGACAATTACTATACTCATTACTCTTATTATTATCAACCTAACTCATATTATTAGCCATATTAGGCTTATATGATCGATAGAACGACAATTACTATACTCATTACTCTTATTATTATCAATCTAACTCATATTATTAGCTATATTATGCTTATATGATCGACAGAACGACAATTACTATACTTATTACACTCACTGTTATCAATCTAGCTCATATTATTAACCATATTATGCAAATATGATCGATAGAACGACAATTACTATAGTTATTGCTCTTATTATTATCAGCCTAACTCATATTATTAGCCATGTTGTGCTTATATGATTGATAGAACGACAATTACTATACTCATTACTCTTATTATTATCAATCTAACTCATATTATTAACCATATTATGCAAATATGATCGATAGAACGACAATTACTATACTTATTACTCTTATTAATATCAGCCTAACTCATATTATTAGCCATATTATGCTTATATGATCGATAGAACGACAATTACTATACTCATTACTCTTATTATTATCAATCTAACTCATATTATTAACCATATTATGCTAATATGATCGATAGAACGACAATTACTATACTTATTACTCTTATTATTATCAACCTAACTCATATTATTAGCCATATTATGCTTATATGATCGACAGAACGACAATTACTATACTTATTACACACACTATTATCAGTCTAACTCATATTATTAACCATAATATGCAGATATGATCGACAGAACAACAATTGCTATACTTATTATACTCACTGTTATCAATCTAACTCATATTATGTATCCATATTATGCAAATATGATCGATAGAACGACAATTACTATACTTATTACTCTTATTATTATCAGCCTAACTCATATTATTAGTCATATTATGCTTATATGATCGATAGAACGACAATTACTATACTCATTACACACACTATTATCGGTCTAACTCATATTATTAACCATATTATGCAGATACGATCGATAGCACGACAATTACTATACTTATTACTCTTATTATTATCAGCCTAACTCATATTATTAGCCATATTAGGCTTATATGATCGATAGAACGACAATTACTATACTCATTACTCTTATTATTATCAATCTAACTCATATTATTAACCATATTATGCAGATATGATCGATAGCACGACAATTACTATACTTATTACTCTTATTATTATCAGCCTAACTCATATTATTAGCCATATTAGGCTTATATGATCGAGAGAACGACAATTACTATACTTATTACACTCACTGTTATCAATCTAACTCATATTATTAACCATATTACGCAAATATGATCGATAGAACGACAAGTACTATATTTATTACTCTTATTAATATTAGCCTAACTCATATTATTAGCCATGTGGTGCTTATATGATCGATAGGACGACAATTACTATACTCATTACTCTTATTATTATCAATCTAACGCATATTATTAACCATATTATGCAAATATGATCGATAGAACGACAATTACTATACTTATTACTCTTATTAATATCAGCCTAACTCATATTATTAGCCATATTATGCTTATATGATCGATAGAACGACAATTACTATACTCATTACTCTTATTATTATCAATCTAACTCATATTATTAACCATATTATGCTAATATGATCGATAGAACGACAATTACTATACTTATTACTCTTATTATAATCAACCTAACTCATATTATTAGCCATATTATGCTTATATGATCGACAGAACGACAATTACTATACTTATTACACTCACTATTATCAATCTAACTCATATTATTAACCATATTATGCAGCTATGATCGATAGCACGACAATTACTATACTTATTGCTCTTATTATTATCAGCCTAACTCATTTTATGAGCCATATTATGCTTATATGATCGATAGAACGACAATTACTATACTCATTACTCTTACTATTATCAATCTAACTCATATCATTAGCCATATTATGCTTATATGATCGATAGAACGACAATTACTATACTCAGTACTCTTATTATTATCAATCTAACTCATATTTTTAAACATATTATGCAGATATGATTGATAGAACTACAATTACTATACTCATTACTCTTATTATTATCAATCTAACGCATATTTTTAACCATATTATGCTAATATGATCGATAGAACGACAATTACTATACTTATTACTCTTATTATAATCAACCTAACTCATATTATTAGCCATATTATGCTTATATGATCGATAGAACGACAATTACTATACTCATTACTCTTATTATTATCAATCTAACTCATATTATTAACCATATTATGCTAATATGATCGATAGAACGACAATTACTATACTTATTACTCTTATTATAATCAACCTAACTCATATTATTAGCCATATTATGCTTATATGATCGACAGAACGACAATTACTATACTTATTACACTCACTATTATCAATCTAACTCATATTATTAACCATATTATGCAACTATGATCGATAGCACGACAATTACTATACTTATTGCTCTTATTATTATCAGCCTAACTCATTTTATGAGCCATATTATGCTTATATGATCGATAGAACGACAATTACTATACTCATTACTCTTACTATTATCAATCTAACTCATATTATTAACCATATTATGCAGATATGATCGATAGCACGACAATTACTATACTTATTACTCTTATTATTATCAGCCTAACTCATATTATTAGTCATATTATGCTTATATGATCGATAGAACGACAATTACTATACTCATTACTCTTATTATTATCAATCTAACTCATATTATTAACCATATTATGCAGATATGATCGACAGAACGACAATTACTATACTTATTACACACACTATTATCAGTCTAACTGATATTATTAACCATATTATGCAGATATGATCGACAGAACAACAATTGCTATACTTATTATACTCACTGTTATCAATCTAACTCATATTATTATCCATATTATGCAAATATGATCGATAGAACGTCAATTACTATACTTATTACTCTTATTATTATCAGCCTAACTCATATTATTAGTCATATTATGCTTATATGATCGATAGAACGACAATTACTATACTCATTACTCTTATTATTATCAATCTAACTCATATTTTTAAACATATTATGCAGATATGATTGATAGAACTACAATTACTATACTCATTACTCTTATTATTATCAATCTAACTCATATTATTAACCATATTATGCAGATATGATCGATAGCACGACAATTACTATACTTATTACTCTTATTATTATCAGCCTAACTCATATTATTAGCCATATTATGCTTATATGATCGACAGAACGACAATTACTATACTTATTACACTCACTATTATCAATCTAACTCATATTATTAACCATATTATGCAGCTATGATCGATAGCACGACAATTACTATACTTATTGCTCTTATTATTATCAGCCTAACTCATGTTATGAGCCATATTATGCTTATATGATCGATAGAACGAGAATTACTATACTCATTACTCCTATTATTATCAATCTAACTCATATTATTAGCCATATTATGCTTATATGATCGATAGAACGACAATTACTATACTTATTACACTCACAATTATCAATCTAACTCATATTATTAACCATGTTATGCAGATATGATCGATAGAACGACAATTACTATACTCATTACTCTTATTATTATCAATCTAACTCATATCATTAGCCATATTATGCTTATATGATCGATAGAACGACAATTACTATACTCATTACTCTTATTATTATCAATCTAACTCATATTTTTAAACATATTATGCAGATATGATTGATAGAACTACAATTACTATACTCATTACTCTTATTATTATCAATCTAACGCATATTATTAACCATATTATGCTAATATGATCGATAGAACGACAATTACTATACTTATTACACTCGCTATTATCAATCTAACTCATATTATTAACCATATTATGCAGATATGATCGATAGAACGACAATTACTATATTTATTACTCTTATCATTATCAATCTAACTCATATTATTAGCTATATTATGCTTATATGATCGACAGAACGACAATTACTATACTTATTACACTCACTGTTATCAATCTAGCTCATATTATTAACCATATTATGCAAATATGATCGATAGAACGACAATTACTATAGTTATTGCTCTTATTATTATCAGCCTATCTCATATTATTAGCCATGTTGTGCTTATATGATCGATAGAACGACAATTACTATACTCATTACTCTTATTATTATCAATCTAACTCATATTATTAACCATATTATGCAAATATGATCGATAGAACGACAATTACTATACTTATTACTCTTATTAATATCAGCCTAGCTCATATTATTAGCCATATTATGCTTATATGATCGATAGAACACAATTCCTATACTCATTACTCTTATTATTATCAATCTAACTCATATTATTAAACATATTATGCAGATATGATCGATATCACGACAATTACTATACTTATTACTCTTATTATTATCAGCTTAACTCATATTATTAGCCATATTATGCTTATATGATCGATAGAACGACAATTACTATACTCATTACTCTTATTATTATCAACCTAACTCATATTATTAGCCATATTAGGCTTATATGATCGATAGAACGACAATTACTATACTCATTACTCTTATTATTATCAATCTAACTCATATTATTAGCTATATTATGCTTATATGATCGACAGAACGACAATTACTATACTTATTACACTCACTGTTATCAATCTAGCTCATATTATTAACCATATTATGCAAATATGATCGATAGAACGACAATTACTATACTTATTACTCTTATTAATATCAGCCTAACTCATATTATTAGCCATATTATGCTTATATGATCGATAGAACGACAATTACTATACTCATTACTCTTATTATTATCAATCTAACTCATATTATTAACCATATTATGCTAATATGATCGATAGAACGACAATTACTATACTTATTACTCTTATTATTATCAACCTAACTCATATTATTAGCCATATTATGCTTATATGATCGACAGAACGACAATTACTATACTTATTACACACACTATTATCAGTCTAACTCATATTATTAACCATAATATGCAGATATGATCGACAGAACAACAATTGCTATACTTATTATACTCACTGTTATCAATCTAACTCATATTATGTATCCATATTATGCAAATATGATCGATAGAACGACAATTACTATACTTATTACTCTTATTATTATCAGCCTAACTCATATTATTAGTCATATTATGCTTATATGATCGATAGAACGACAATTACTATACTCATTACACACACTATTATCGGTCTAACTCATATTATTAACCATATTATGCAGATACGATCGATAGCACGACAATTACTATACTTATTACTCTTATTATTATCAGCCTAACTCATATTATTAGCCATATTAGGCTTATATGATCGATAGAACGACAATTACTATACTCATTACTCTTATTATTATCAATCTAACTCATATTATTAACCATATTATGCAGATATGATCGATAGCACGACAATTACTATACTTATTACTCTTATTATTATCAGCCTAACTCATATTATTAGCCATATTAGGCTTATATGATCGAGAGAACGACAATTACTATACTTATTACACTCACTGTTATCAATCTAACTCATATTATTAACCATATTACGCAAATATGATCGATAGAACGACAAGTACTATATTTATTACTCTTATTAATATTAGCCTAACTCATATTATTAGCCATGTGGTGCTTATATGATCGATAGGACGACAATTACTATACTCATTACTCTTATTATTATCAATCTAACGCATATTATTAACCATATTATGCAAATATGATCGATAGAACGACAATTACTATACTTATTACTCTTATTAATATCAGCCTAACTCATATTATTAGCCATATTATGCTTATATGATCGATAGAACGACAATTACTATACTCATTACTCTTATTATTATCAATCTAACTCATATTATTAACCATATTATGCTAATATGATCGATAGAACGACAATTACTATACTTATTACTCTTATTATAATCAACCTAACTCATATTATTAGCCATATTATGCTTATATGATCGACAGAACGACAATTACTATACTTATTACACTCACTATTATCAATCTAACTCATATTATTAACCATATTATGCAGCTATGATCGATAGCACGACAATTGCTATACTTATTGCTCTTATTATTATCAGCCTAACTCATTTTATGAGCCATATTATGCTTATATGATCGATAGAACGACAATTACTATACTCATTACTCTTACTATTATCAATCTAACTCATATCATTAGCCATATTATGCTTATATGATCGATAGAACGACAATTACTATACTCAGTACTCTTATTATTATCAATCTAACTCATATTTTTAAACATATTATGCAGATATGATTGATAGAACTACAATTACTATACTCATTACTCTTATTATTATCAATCTAACGCATATTATTAACCATATTATGCTAATATGATCGATAGAACGACAATTACTATACTTATTACTCTTATTATAATCAACCTAACTCATATTATTAGCCATATTATGCTTATATGATCGATAGAACGACAATTACTATACTCATTACTCTTATTATTATCAATCTAACTCATATTATTAACCATATTATGCTAATATGATCGATAGAACGACAATTACTATACTTATTACTCTTATTATAATCAACCTAACTCATATTATTAGCCATATTATGCTTATATGATCGACAGAACGACAATTACTATACTTATTACACTCACTATTATCAATCTAACTCATATTATTAACCATATTATGCAACTATGATCGATAGCACGACAATTACTATACTTATTGCTCTTATTATTATCAGCCTAACTCATTTTATGAGCCATATTATGCTTATATGATCGATAGAACGACAATTACTATACTCATTACTCTTACTATTATCAATCTAACTCATATTATTAACCATATTATGCAGATATGATCGATAGCACGACAATTACTATACTTATTACTCTTATTATTCTCAGCCTAACTCATATTATTAGTCATATTATGCTTATATGATCGATAGAACGACAATTACTATACTCATTACTCTTATTATTATCAATCTAACTCATATTATTAACCATATTATGCAGATATGATCGACAGAACGACAATTACTATACTTATTACACACACTATTATCAGTCTAACTGATATTATTAACCATATTATGCAGATATGATCGACAGAACAACAATTGCTATACTTATTATACTCACTGTTATCAATCTAACTCATATTATTATCCATATTATGCAAATATGATCGATAGAACGTCAATTACTATACTTATTACTCTTATTATTATCAGCCTAACTCATATTATTAGTCATATTATGCTTATATGATCGATAGGACGACAATTACTATACTCATTACTCTTATTATTATCAATCTAACTCATATTATTAACCATATTATGCAGCTATGATCGATAGCACGACAATTACTATACTTATTACTCTTATTATTATCAGCCTAACTCATATTATTAGCCATATTAGGCTTATATGATCGATAGAACGACAATTACTATACTCATTACTCTTATTATTATCAATCTAACTCATATTATTAACCATATTATGCAGATATGATCGACAGAACGACAATTACTATACTTATTACACACACTATTATCAGTCTAACTGATATTATTAACCATATTATGCAGATATGATCGACAGAACAACAATTGCTATACTTATTATACTCACTGTTATCAATCTAACTCATATTATTATCCATATTATGCAAATATGATCGATAGAACGTCAATTACTATACTTATTACTCTTATTATTATCAGCCTAACTCATATTATTAGTCATATTATGCTTATATGATCGATAGAACGACAATTACTATACTCATTACTCTTATTATTATCAATCTAACTCATATTTTTAAACATATTATGCAGATATGATTGATAGAACTACAATTACTATACTCATTACTCTTATTATTATCAATCTAACTCATATTATTAACCATATTATGCAGATATGATCGATAGCACGACAATTACTATACTTATTACTCTTATTATTATCAGCCTAACTCATATTATTAGCCATATTATGCTTATATGATCGACAGAACGACAATTACTATACTTATTACACTCACTATTATCAATCTAACTCATATTATTAACCATATTATGCAGCTATGATCGATAGCACGACAATTACTATACTTATTGCTCTTATTATTATCAGCCTAACTCATGTTATGAGCCATATTATGCTTATATGATCGATAGAACGACAATTACTATACTCATTACTCCTATTATTATCAGCCTAAATCATATTATTAGTCATATTATGCTTATATGATCGATAGAACGACAATTACTATACTCATTACTCTTATTATTATCAATCTAACTCACATTTTTAAACATATTATGCAGATATGATTGATAGAACTACAATTACTATACTCATTACTCTTATTATTATCAATCTAACGCATATTATTAACCATATTATGCTAATATGATCGATAGAACGACAATTACTATACTTATTACTCTTATTAATATCAGCCTAACTCATATTATTAGCCATATTATGCTTATATGATCGATAGAACGACAATTACTATACTCATTACTCTTATTATTATCAATCTAACTCATATTATTAACCATATTATGCTAATATGATCGATAGAACGACAATTACTATACTTATTACTCTTATTATAATCAACCTAACTCATATTATTAGCCATATTATGCTTATATGATCGACAGAACGACAATTACTATACTTATTACACTCACTATTATCAATCTAACTCATATTATTAACCATATTATGCAGCTATGATCGATAGCACGACAATTACTATACTTATTACTCTTATTATAATCAACCTAACTCATATTATTAGCCATATTATGCTTATATGATCGACAGAACGACAATTACTATACTTATTACACTCACTATTATCAATCTAACTCATATTATTAACCATATTATGCAACTATGATCGATAGCACGACAATTACTATACTTATTGCTCTTATTATTATCAGCCTAACTCATTTTATGAGCCATATTATGCTTATATGATCGATAGAACGACAATTACTATACTCATTACTCCTACTATTATCAATCTAACTCATATTATTAACCATATTATGCAGATATGATCGATAGCACGACAATTACTATACTTATTACTCTTATTATTCTCAGCCTAACTCATATTATTAGTCATATTATGCTTATATGATCGATAGAACGACAATTACTATACTCATTACTCTTATTATTATCAATCTAACTCATATTATTAACCATATTATGCAGATATGATCGACAGAACGACAATTACTATACTTATTACACACACTATTATCAGTCTAACTGATATTATTAACCATATTATGCAGATATGATCGACAGAACAACAATTGCTATACTTATTATACTCACTGTTATCAATCTAACTCATATTATTATCCATATTATGCAAATATGATCGATAGAACGTCAATTACTATACTTATTACTCTTATTATTATCAGCCTAACTCATATTATTAGTCATATTATGCTTATATGATCGATAGGACGACAATTACTATACTCATTACTCTTATTATTATCAATCTAACTCATATTATTAACCATATTATGCAGCTATGATCGATAGCACGACAATTACTATACTTATTACTCTTATTATTATCAGCCTAACTCATATTATTAGCCATATTAGGCTTATATGATCGATAGAACGACAATTACTATACTCATTACTCTTATTATTATCAATCTAACTCATATTATTAACCATATTATGCAGATATGATCGACAGAACGACAATTACTATACTTATTACACACACTATTATCAGTCTAACTGATATTATTAACCATATTATGCAGATATGATCGACAGAACAACAATTGCTATACTTATTATACTCACTGTTATCAATCTAACTCATATTATTATCCATATTATGCAAATATGATCGATAGAACGTCAATTACTATACTTATTACTCTTATTATTATCAGCCTAACTCATATTATTAGTCATATTATGCTTATATGATCGATAGGACGACAATTACTATACTCATTACTCTTATTATTATCAATCTAACTCATATTTTTAAACATATTATGCAGATATGATTGATAGAACTACAATTACTATACTCATTACTCTTATTATTATCAATCTAACTCATATTATTAACCATATTATGCAGATATGATCGATAGCACGACAATTACTATACTTATTACTCTTATTATTATCAGCCTAACTCATATTATTAGCCATATTATGCTTATATGATCGACAGAACGACAATTACTATACTTATTACACTCACTATTATCAATCTAACTCATATTATTAACCATATTATGCAGCTATGATCGATAGCACGACAATTACTATACTTATTGCTCTTATTATTATCAGCCTAACTCATGTTATGAGCCATATTATGCTTATATGATCGATAGAACGACAATTACTATACTCATTACTCCTATTATTATCAATCTAACTCATATTATTAGCCATATTATGCTTATATGATCGATAGAACGACAATTACTATACTTATTACACTCACAATTATCAATCTAACTCATATTATTAACCATGTTATGCAGATATGATCGATAGAACGACAATTACTATACTCATTACTCTTATTATTATCAATCTAACTCATATCATTAGCCATATTATGCTTATATGATCGATAGAACGACAATTACTATACTCATTACTCTTATTATTATCAATCTAACTCATATTTTTAAACATATTATGCAGATATGATTGATAGAACTACAATTACTATACTCATTACTCTTATTATTATCAATCTAACGCATATTATTAACCATATTATGCTAATATGATCGATAGAACGACAATTACTATACTTATTACTCTTATTATAATCAACCTAACTCATATTATTAGCCATATTATGCTTATATGATCGATAGAACGACAATTACTATACTCATTACTCTTATTATTATCAATCTAACTCATATTATTAACCATATTATGCTAATATGATCGATAGAACGACAATTACTATACTTATTACTCTTATTATAATCAACCTAACTCATATTATTAGCCATATTATGCTTATATGATCGACAGAACGACAATTACTATACTTATTACACTCACTATTATCAATCTAACTCATATTATTAACCATATTATGCAACTATGATCGATAGCACGACAATTACTATACTTATTGCTCTTATTATTATCAGCCTAACTCATTTTATGAGCCATATTATGCTTATATGATCGATAGAACGACAATTACTATACTCATTACTCTTACTATTATCAATCTAACTCATATTATTAACCATATTATGCAGCTATGATTGATAGCACGACAATTACTATACTTATTACTCTTATTATTATCAGCCTAACTCATATTATTAGCCATATTAGGCTTATATGATCGATAGAACGACAATTACTATACTCATTACTCTTATTATTATCAATCTAACTCATATTATTAACCATATTATGCAGATATGATCGACAGAACGACAATTACTATACTCATTACTCTTATTATTATCAATCTAACTCATATTATTAACCATATTATGCAGATATGATCGATAGCACGACAATTACTATACTTATTACTCTTATTATTATCAGCCTAACTCATATTATTAGCCATATTATGCTTATATGATCGACAGAACGACAATTACTATACTTATTACACTCACTATTATCAATCTAACTCATATTATTAACCATATTATGCAGCTATGATCGATAGCACGACAATTACTATACTTATTGCTCTTATTATTATCAGCCTAACTCATGTTATGAGCCATATTATGCTTATATGATCGATAGAACGACAATTACTATACTCATTACTCCTATTATTATCAATCTAACTCATATTATTAACCATATTATGCAGCTATGATCGATAGCACGACAATTACTATACTTATTACTCTTATTATTATCAGCCTAACTCATATTATTAGCCATATTAGGCTTATATGATCGATAGAACGACAATTACTATACTCATTACTCTTATTATTATCAATCTAACTCATATTATTAACCATATTATGCAGATATGATCGATAGCACGACAATTACTATACTTATTACTCTTATTATTATCAGCCTAACTCATTTTATTACCCATATTATGCTTATATGATCGATAGAACGACAATTACTATACTCATTACTCTTATTATTATCAATCTAACTCATATTATTAGCCATATTATGCTTATATGATCGATAGAACAACAATTCCTATACTTATTACTCTTATTATTATCAACCTAACTCATATTATTAGCCATATTATGCTTATATGATCGATAGAACGACAATTACTATATTCATTACTCTTATTATTATCAATCTAACTCATATTTTTAAACATATTATGCAGATATGATTGATAGAACTACAATTACTATACTCATTACTCTTATTATTATCAATCTAACTCATATTATTAACCATATTATGCAGATATGATCGATAGCACGACAATTACTATACTTATTACTCTTATTATTATCAGCCTAACTCATATTATTAGCCATATTATGCTTATATGATCGACAGAACGACAATTACTATACTTATTACACACACTATTATCGGTCTAACTCATATTAATAACCATATTATGCAGATATGATCGATAGCACGACAATTACTGTACTTATTACTCTTATTATTATCAGCCTAACACATATTATTAGCCATATTAGGCTTATATGATCGATAGAACGACAATTACTATACTCATTACTCTTATTATTATCAACCTAACTCATATTATTAGCCATATTATGCTTATATGATCGACAGAACGACAATTACTATACTTATTACACTCACTATTATCAATCTAACTCATATTATTAACCATATTATGCAGATATGATCGATAGCACGACAATTACTATACTTATTACTCTTATTATTATCAGCCTAAATCATATTATTAGTCATATTATGCTTATATGATCGATAGAACGACAATTACTATACTCATTACTCTTATTATTATCAATCTAACTCACATTTTTAAACATATTATGCAGATATGATCGATAGAACGACAATTACTATACTCATTACTCTTATTATTATCAATCTAACTCATATTATTAACCATATTATGCAGATATGATCGATAGCACGACAATTACTATACTTATTACTCTTATTATTATCAGCCTAACTCATTTTATTACCCATATTATGCTTATATGATCGATAGAACGACAATTACTATACTCATTACTCTTATTATTATCAATCTAACTCATATTATTAGCCATATTATGCTTATATGATCGATAGAACAACAATTCCTATACTTATTACTCTTATTATTATCAACCTAACTCATATTATTAGCCATATTATGCTTATATGATCGACAGAACGACAATTACTATACTTATTACACACACTATTATCAGTCTAACTGATATTATTAACCATATTATGCAGATATGATCGACAGAACAACAATTGCTATACTTATTATACTCACTGTTATCAATCTAACTCATATTATTATCCATATTATGCAAATATGATCGATAGAACGTCAATTACTATACTTATTACTCTTATTATTATCAGCCTAACTCATATTATTAGTCATATTATGCTTACATGATCGATAGAACGACAATTACTATACTCATTACTCTTATTATTATCAATCTAACTCATATTTTTAAACATATTATGCAGATATAATTGATAGAACTACAATTACTATACTCATTACTCTTATTATTATCAATCTAACTCATATTATTAACCATATTATGCAGATATGATCGATAGCACGACAATTACTATACTTATTACTCTTATTATTATCAGGCTAACTCATATTATTAGCCATATTATGCTTATATGATCGACAGAACGACAATTACTATACTTATTACACACACTATTATCGGTCTAACTCATATTATTAACCATATTATGCAGATATGATCGATAGCACGACAATTACTATACTTATTACTCTTATTATTATCAGCCTAACTCATATTATTAGCCATATTAGGCTTATATGATCGATAGAACGACAATTACTATACTTATTACTCTTATTATTATCAACCTAACTCATATTATTAGCCATATTAGGCTTATATGATCGATAGAACGACAATTACTATACTCATTACTCTTATTATTATCAATCTAACTCATATTATTAACCATATTATGCAGATATGATCGATAGCACGACAATTACTATACTCATTACTCTTATTATTATCAATCTAACTCATATTATTAAACATATTATGCAGATATGATCGATAGCACGACAATTACTATACTTATTACTCTTATTATTATCAGCTTAACTCATATTATTAGCCATATTATGCTTATATGATCGATAGAACAACAATTCCTATACTTATTACTCTTATTATTATCAACCTAACTCATATTATTAGCCATATTATGCTTATATGATCGATAGAACGACAATTACTATACTCATTACTCTTATTATTATCAATCTAACTCATATTTTTAAACATATTATGCAGATATGATTGATAGAACTACAATTACTATACTCATTACTCTTATTATTATCAATCTAACTCATATTATTAACCATATTATGCAGATATGATCGATAGCACGACAATTACTATACTTATTACTCTTATTATTATCAGCCTAACTCATATTATTAGCCATATTATGCTTATATGATCGACAGAACGACAATTACTATACTTATTACACACACTATTATCGGTCTAACTCATATTAATAACCATATTATGCAGATATGATCGATAGCACGACAATTACTGTACTTATTACTCTTATTATTATCAGCCTAACACATATTATTAGCCATATTAGGCTTATATGATCGATAGAACGACAATTACTATACTCATTACTCTTATTATTATCAACCTAACTCATATTATTAGCCATATTATGCTTATATGATCGACAGAACGACAATTACTATACTTATTACACTCACTATTATCAATCTAACTCATATTATTAACCATATTATGCAGATATGATCGATAGCACGACAATTACTATACTTATTACTCTTATTATTATCAGCCTAAATCATATTATTAGTCATATTATGCTTATATGATCGATAGAACGACAATTACTATACTCATTACTCTTATTATTATCAATCTAACTCACATTTTTAAACATATTATGCAGATATGATTGATAGAACTACAATTACTATACTCATTACTCTTATTATTATCAATCTAACGCATATTATTAACCATATTATGCTAATATGATCGATAGAACGACAATTACTATACTTATTACTCTTATTAATATCAGCCTAACTCATATTATTAGCCATATTATGCTTATATGATCGATAGAACGACAATTACTATACTCATTACTCTTATTATTATCAATCTAACTCATATTATTAACCATATTATGCTAATATGATCGATAGAACGTCAATTACTATACTTATTACTCTTATTATAATCAACCTAACTCATATTATTAGCCATATTATGCTTATATGATCGACAGAACGACAATTACTATACTTATTACACTCACTATTATCAATCTAACTCATATTATTAACCATATTATGCAGCTATGATCGATAGCACGACAATTACTATACTTATTGCTCTTATTATTATCAGCCTAACTCATTTTATTACCCATATTATGCTTATATGATCGATAGAACGACAATTACTATACTCATTACTCTTATTATTATCAATCTAACTCATATTATTAGCCATATTATGCTTATATGATCGATAGAACAACAATTCCTATACTTATTACTCTTATTATTATCAACCTAACTCATATTATTAGCCATATTATGCTTATATGATCGACAGAACGACAATTACTATACTTATTACACACACTATTATCAGTCTAACTGATATTATTAACCATATTATGCAGATATGATCGACAGAACAACAATTGCTATACTTATTATACTCACTGTTATCAATCTAACTCATATTATTATCCATATTATGCAAATATGATCGATAGAACGTCAATTACTATACTTATTACTCTTATTATTATCAGCCTAACTCATATTATTAGTCATATTATGCTTATATGATCGATAGAACGACAATTACTATACTCATTACTCTTATTATTATCAATCTAACTCATATTTTTAAACATATTATGCAGATATGATTGATAGAACTACAATTACTATACTTATTACACACACTATTGTCGGTCTAACTCATATTATTAACCATATTATGCAGATATGATCGATAGCACGACAATTACTATACTTATTACTCTTATTATTATCAGCCTAACTCATATTATTAGCCATATTAGGCTTATATGATCGATAGAACGACAATTACTATACTTATTACTCTTATTATTATCAACCTAACTCATATTATTAGACATATTATGCTTATATGATCGACAGAACGACAACTACTATACTTATAACACTCACTATTATCAGTCTAACTGATATTATTAACCATATTATGCAGATATGATCGACAGAACAACAATTGCTATACTTATTATACTCACTGTTATCAATCTAACTCATATTATTAAACATATTATGCAGATATGATCGATAGCACGACAATTACTATACTTATTACTCTTATTATTATCAGCTTAACTCATATTATTAGCCATATTATGCTTATATGATCGATAGAACGACAATTACTATACTCATTACTCTTATTATTATCAACCTAACTCATATTATTAGCCATATTAGGCTTATATGATCGATAGAACGACAATTACTATACTCATTACTCTTATTATTATCAATCTAACTCATATTATTAGCTATATTATGCTTATATGATCGACAGAACGACAATTACTATACTTATTACACTCACTGTTATCAATCTAGCTCATATTATTAACCATATTATGCAAATATGATCGATAGAACGACAATTACTATAGTTATTGCTCTTATTATTATCAGCCTAACTCATATTATTAGCCATGTTGTGCTTATATGATCGATAGAACGACAATTACTATACTCATTACTCTTATTATTATCAATCTAACTCATATTATTAACCATATTATGCAAATATGATCGATAGAACGACAATTACTATACTTATTACTCTTATTAATATCAGCCTAACTCATATTATTAGCCATATTATGCTTATATGATCGATAGAACGACAATTACTATACTCATTACTCTTATTATTATCAATCTAACTCATATTATTAACCATAATATGCAGATATGATCGACAGAACAACAATTGCTATACTTATTATACTCACTGTTATCAATCTAACTCATATTATTATCCATATTATGCAAATATGATCGATAGAACGACAATTACTATACTTATTACTCTTATTATTATCTGCCTAACTCATATTATTAGTCATATTATGCTTATATGATCGATAGAACGACAATTACTATACTCATTACACACACTATTATCGGTCTAACTCATATTATTAACCATATTATGCAGATATGATCGATAGCACGACAATTACTATACTTATTACTCTTATTATTATCAGCCTAACTCATATTATTAGCCATATTAGGCTTATATGATCGATAGAACGACAATTACTATACTCATTACTCTTATTATTATCAATCTAACTCATATTATTAACCATATTATGCAGATATGATCGATAGCACGACAATTACTATACTTATTACTCTTATTATTATCAGCCTAACTCATATTAGTAGCCATATTAGGCTTATATGATCGAGAGAACGACAATTACAATACTTATTACACTCACTGTTATCAATCTAACTCATATTATTAACCATATTACGCAAATATGATCGATAGAACGACAAGTACTATATTTATTACTCTTATTAATATTAGCCTAACTCATATTATTAGCCATGTGGTGCTTATATGATCGATAGGACGACAATTACTATACTCATTACTCTTATTATTATCAATCTAACGCATATTATTAACCATATTATGCAAATATGATCGATAGAACGACAATTACTATACTTATTACTCTTATTAATATCAGCCTAACTCATATTATTAGCCATATTATGCTTATATGATCGATAGAACGACAATTACTATACTCATTTCTCTTATTATTATCAATCTAACTCATATTATTAACCATATTATGCTAATATGATCGATAGAACGACAATTACTATACTTATTACTCTTATTATAATCAACCTAACTCATATTATTAGCCATATTATGCTTATATGATCGACAGAACGACAATTACTATACTTATTACACTCACTATTATCAATCTAACTCATATTATTAACCATATTATGCAGCTATGATCGATAGCACGACAATTACTATACTTATTGCTCTTATTATTATCAGCCTAACTCATTTTATGAGCCATATTATGCTTATATGATCGATAGAACGACAATTACTATACTCATTACTCTTACTATTATCAATCTAACTCATATTATTAACCATATTATGCAGCTATGATCGATAGCACGACAATTACTATACTTATTACTCTTATTATTATCAGCCTAACTCATATTATTAGCCATATTAGGCTTATATGATCGATAGAACGACAATTACTATACTCATTACTCTTATTATTATCAATCTAACTCATATTATTAACCATATTATGCAGATATGATCGATAGCACGACAATTGCTATACTTATTACTCTTATTATTATCAGCCTAACTCATTTTATTACCCATATTATGCTTATATGATCGATAGAACGACAATTACTATACTCATTACTCTTATTATTATCAATCTAACTCATATTATTAGCCATATTATGCTTATATGATCGATAGAACAACAATTCCTATACTTATTACTCTTATTATTATCAACCTAACTCATATTATTAGCCATATTATGCTTATATGATCGACAGAACGACAATTACTATACTTATTACACACACTATTATCAGTCTAACTGATATTATTAACCATATTATGCAGATATGATCGATAGCACGACAATTACTATACTTATTACTCTTATTATTATCAGCCTAACTCATATTATTAGTCATATTATGCTTATATGATCGATAGAACGACGATTACTATACTCATTACTCTTATTATTATCAATCTAACTCATATTATTAACCATATTATGCTAATATGATCGATAGAACGACAATTACTATACTTATTACTCTTATTATAATCAACCTAACTCATATTATTAGCCATATTATGCTTATATGATCGACAGAACGACAATTACTATACTTATTACACTCACTATTATCAATCTAACTCATATTATTAACCATATTATGCAGCTATGATCGATAGCACGACAATTACTATACTTATTGCTCTTATTATTATCAGCCTAACTCATGTTATGAGCCATATTATGCTTATATGATCGATAGAACGACAATTACTATACTCATTACTCTTATTATTATCAATCTAACTCATATTATTAACCATATTATGCAGATATGATCGATAGCACGACAATTACTATACTTATTACTCTTATTATTATCAGCCTAACTCATTTTATTACCCATATTATGCTTATATGATCGATAGAACGACAATTACTATACTCATTACTCTTATTATTATCAATCTAACTCATATTATTAGCCATATTATGCTTATATGATCGATAGAACGACAATTACTATACTTATTACACTCACAATTATCAATCTAACTCATATTATTAACCATGTTATGCAGATATGATCGATAGAACGACAATTACTATACTCATTACTCTTATTATTATCAATCTAACTCATATCATTAGCCATATTATGCTTATATGATCGATAGAACGACAATTACTATACTCATTACTCTTATTATTATCAATCTAACTCATATTTTTAAACATATTATGCAGATATGATTGATAGAACTACAATTACTATACTCATTACTCTTATTATTATCAATCTAACTCATATCATTAGCCATATTATGCTTATATGATCGATAGAACGACAATTACTATACTTATTACACTCACAATTATCAATCTAACTCATATTATTAACCATATTATGCTAATATGATCGATAGAACGACAATTACTATACTTATTACTCTTATTATAATCAACCTAACTCATATTATTAGCCATATTATGCTTATATGATCGACAGAACGACAATTACTATACTTATTACACTCACTATTATCAATCTAACTCATATTATTAACCATATTATGCAGCTATGATCGATAGCACGACAATTACTATACTTATTGCTCTTATTATTATCAGCCTAACTCATGTTATGAGCCATATTATGCTTATATGATCGATAGAACGACAATTACTATACTCATTACTCTTATTATTATCAATCTAACTCATATTATTAACCATATTATGCAGATATGATCGATAGCACGACAATTACTATACTTATTACTCTTATTATTATCAGCCTAACTCATTTTATTACCCATATTATGCTTATATGATCGATAGAACGACAATTACTATACTCATTACTCTTATTATTATCAATCTAACTCATATTATTAGCCATATTATGCTTATATGATCGATAGAACGACAATTACTATACTTATTACACTCACAATTATCAATCTAACTCATATTATTAACCATGTTATGCAGATATGATCGATAGAACGACAATTACTATACTCATTACTCTTATTATTATCAATCTAACTCATATCATTAGCCATATTATGCTTATATGATCGATAGAACGACAATTACTATACTCATTACTCTTATTATTATCAATCTAACTCATATTTTTAAACATATTATGCAGATATGATTGATAGAACTACAATTACTATACTCATTACTCTTATTATTATCAATCTAACTCATATCATTAGCCATATTATGCTTATATGATCGATAGAACGACAATTACTATACTTATTACACTCACAATTATCAATCTAACTCATATTATTAACCATATTATGCAGATATGATCGATAGAACGACAATTACTATATTTATTACTCTTATTATTATCAATCTAACTCATATTATTAGCTATATTATGCTTATATTATCGACAGAACGACAATTACTATACTTATTACACTCACTGTTATCAATCTAGCTCATATTATTAACCATATTATGCAAATATGATCGATAGAACGACAATTACTATAGTTATTGCTCTTATTATTATCAGCCTAACTCATATTATTAGCCATGTTGTGCTTATATGATCGATAGAACGACTTTTACTATACTCATTACTCTTATTATTATCAATCTAACTCATATTATTAACCATATTATGCAAATATGATCGATAGAACGACAATTACTATACTTATTACTCTTATTAATATCAGCCTAGCTCATATTATTAGCCATATTATGCTTATATGATCGATAGAACACAATTACTATACTCATTACTCTTATTATTATCAATCTAACTCATATTATTAAACATATTATGCAGATATGATCGATAGCACGACAATTACTATACTTATTACTCTTATTATTATCAGCTTAACTCATATTATTAGCCATATTATGCTTATATGATCGATAGAACGACAATTACTATACTCATTACTCTTATTATTATCAACCTAACTCATATTATTAGCCATATTAGGCTTATATGATCGATAGAACGACAATTACTATACTCATTACTCGTATTATTATCAATCTAACTCATATTATTAGCTATATTATGCTTATATGATCGACAGAACGACAATTACTATACTTATTACACTCACTGTTATCAATCTAGCTCATATTATTAACCATATTATGCAAATATGATCGATAGAACGACAATTACTATAGTTATTGCTCTTATTATTATCAGCCTAACTCATATTATTAGCCATGTTGTGCTTATATGATTGATAGAACGACAATTACTATACTCATTACTCTTATTATTATCAATCTAACTCATATTATTAACCATATTATGCAAATATGATCGATAGAACGACAATTACTATACTTATTACTCTTATTAATATCAGCCTAACTCATATTATTAGCCATATTATGCTTATATGATCGATAGAACGACAATTACTATACTCATTACTCTTATTATTATCAATCTAACTCATATTATTAACCATATTATGCTAATATGATCGATAGAACGACAATTACTATACTTATTACTCTTATTATTATCAACGTAACTCATATTATTAGCCATATTATGCTTATATGATCGACAGAACGACAATTACTATACTTATTACACTCACTATTATCAATCTAACTCATATTATTAACCATATTATGCAGCTATGATCGATAGCACGACAATTACTATACTTATTACTCTTATTATTATCAGCCTAACTCATATTATTAGCCATATTAGGCTTATATGATCGATAGAACGACAATTACTATACTCATTACTCTTATTATTATCAACCTAACTCATATTATTACCCATATTATGCTTATATGATCGATAGAACGACAATTACTATACTCATTACTCTTATTATTATCAATCTAACTCATATTATTAGCCATATTATGCTTATATGATCGATAGAACGACAATTACTATACTTATTACTCTTATTATTATCAACCTAACTCATATTATTAGCCATATTATGCTTATATGATCGACAGAACGACAATTACTATACTTATTACACACACTATTATCAGTCTAACTCATATTATTAACCATAATATGCAGATATGATCGACAGAACAACAATTGCTATACTTATTATACTCACTGTTATCAATCTAACTCATATTATTATCCATATTATGCAAATATGATCGATAGAACGACAATTACTATACTTATTACTCTTATTATTATCAGCCTAACTCATATTATTAGTCATATTATGCTTATATGATCGATAGAACGACAATTACTATACTCATTACACACACTATTATCGGTCTAACTCATATTATTAACCATATTATGCAGATACGATCGATAGCACGACAATTACTATACTTATTACTCTTATTAATATCAGCCTAACTCATATTATTAGCCATATTATGCTTATATGATCGATAGAACGACAATTACTATACTCATTACACACACCCTTATCGGTCTAACTCATATTATTAACCATATTATGCAGATATGATCGATAGCACGACAATTACTATACTTATTACTCTTATTATTATCAACCTAACTCATATTATTAGCCATATTAGGCTTATATGATCGATAGAACGACAATTACTATACTCATTACTCTTATTATTATCAATCTAACTCATATTATTAACCATATTATGCAGATATGATCGATAGCACGACAATTACTATACTTATTACTCTTATTATTATCAGCCTAACTCATATTATTAGCCATATTAGGCTTATATGATCGAGAGAACGACAATTACTATACTTATTACACTCACTGTTATCAATCTAACCCATATTATTAACCATATTACGCAAATATGATCGATAGAACGACAAGTACTATATTTATTACTCTTATTAATATTAGCCTAACTCATATTATTAGCCATGTGGTGCTTATATGATCGATAGGACGACAATTACTATACTCATTACTCTTATTATTATCAATCTAACGCATATTATTAACCATATTATGCAAATATGATCGATAGAACGACAATTACTATACTTATTACTCTTATTAATATCAGCCTAACTCATATTATTAGCCATATTATGCTTATATGATCGATAGAACGACAATTACTGTACTCATTTCTCTTATTATTATCAATCTAACTCATATTATTAACCATATTATGCTAATATGATCGATAGAACGACAATTACTATACTTATTACTCTTATTATAATCAACCTAACTCATATTATTAGCCATATTATGCTTATATGATCGACAGAACGACAATTACTATACTTATTACACACACTATTATCAGTCTAACTGATATTATTAACCATATTATGCAGATATGATCGACAGAACAACAATTGCTATACTTATTATACTCACTGTTATCAATCTAACTCATATTATTATCCATATTATGCAAACATGATCGATAGAACGTCAATTACTATACTTATTACTCTTATTATTATCAGCCTAACTCATATTATTAGCCATATTATGCTTATATGATCGACAGAACGACAATTACTATACTTATTACACTCACTATTATCAATCTAACTCATATTATTAACCATATTATGCAGCTATGATCGATAGCACGACAATTACTATACTTATTGCTCTTATTATTATCAGCCTAACTCATGTTATGAGCCATATTATGCTTATATGATCGATAGAACGACAATTACTATACTCATTACTCTTATTATTATCAACCTAACTCATATTATTAACCATATTATGCAGCTATGATCGATAGCACGACAATTACTATACTTATTACTCTTATTATTATCAGCCTAACTCATATTATTAGCCATATTAGGCTTATATGATCGATAGAACGACAATTACTATACTCATTACTCTTATTATTATCAATCTAACTCATATTATTAACCATATTATGCAGATATGATCGATAGCACGACAATTACTATACTTATTACTCTTATTATTATCAGCCTAACTCATTTTATTACCCATATTATGCTTATATGATCGATAGAACGACAATTACTATACTCATTACTCTTATTATTATCAATCTAACTCATATTATTAGCCATATTATGCTTATATGATCGATAGAACGACAATTACTATACTTATTACACTCACAATTATCAATCTAACTCATATTATTAACCATGTTATGCAGATATGATCGATAGAACGACAATTACTATACTCATTACTCTTATTATTATCAATCTAACTCATATCATTAGCCATATTATGCTTATATGATCGATAGAACGACAATTACTATACTCATTACTCTTATTATTATCAATCTAACTCATATTTTTAAACATATTATGCAGATATGATTGATAGAACTACAATTACTATACTCATTACTCTTATTATTATCAATCTAACTCATATCATTAGCCATATTATGCTTATATGATCGATAGAACGACAATTACTATAGTTATTACACTCACAATTATCAATCTAACTCATATTATTAACCATATTATGCAGATATGATCGATAGAACGACAATTACTATATTTATTACTCTTATTATTATCAATCTAACTCATATTATTAGCTATATTATGCTTATATGATCGACAGAACGACAATTACTATACTTATTACACTCACTGTTATCAATCTAGCTCATATTATTAACCATATTATGCAAATATGATCGATAGAACGACAATTACTATAGTTATTGCTCTTATTATTATCAGCCTAACTCATATTATTAGCCATGTTGTGCTTATATGATCGATAGAACGACAATTACTATACTCATTACTCTTATTATTATCAATCTAACTCATATTATTAACCATATTATGCAAATATGATCGATAGAACGACAATTACTATACTTATTACTCTTATTAATATCAGCCTAGCTCATATTATTAGCCATATTATGCTTATATGATCGATAGAACACAATTACTATACTCATTACTCTTATTATTATCAATCGAACTCATATTATTAAACATATTATGCAGATATGATCGATAGCACGACAATTACTATACTTATTACTCTTATTATTATCAGCTTAACTCATATTATTAGCCATATTATGCTTATATGATCGATAGAACGACAATTACTATACTCATTACTCTTATTATTATCAACCTAACTCATATTATTAGCCATATTAGGCTTATATGATCGATAGAACGACAATTACTATACTCATTACTCTTATTATTATCAATCTAACTCATATTATTAGCTATATTATGCTTATATGATCGACAGAACGACAATTACTATACTTATTACACTCACTGTTATCAATCTAGCTCATATTATTAACCATATTATGCAAATATGATCGATAGAACGACAATTACTATAGTTATTGCTCTTATTATTATCAGCCTAACTCATATTATTAGCCATGTTGTGCTTATATGATTGATAGAACGACAATTACTATACTCATTACTCTTATTATTATCAATCTAACTCATATTATTAACCATATTATGCAAATATGATCGATAGAACGACAATTACTATACTTATTACTCTTATTAATATCAGCCTAACTCATATTATTAGCCATATTATGCTTATATGATCGATAGAACGACAATTACTATACTCATTACTCTTATTATTATCAATCTAACTCATATTATTAACCATATTATGCTAATATGATCGATAGAACGACAATTACTATACTTATTACTCTTATTATTATCAACCTAACTCATATTATTAGCCATATTATGCTTATATGATCGACAGAACGACAATTACTATACTTATTACACTCACTATTATCAATCTAACTCATATTATTAACCATATTATGCAGCTATGATCGATAGCACGACAATTACTATACTTATTACTCTTATTATTATCAGCCTAACTCATATTATTAGCCATATTAGGCTTATATGATCGATAGAACGACAATTACTATACTCATTACTCTTATTATTATCAACCTAACTCATATTATTACCCATATTATGCTTATATGATCGATAGAACGACAATTACTATACTCATTACTCTTATTATTATCAATCTAACTCATATTATTAGCCATATTATGCTTATATGATCGATAGAACGACAATTACTATACTTATTACTCTTATTATTATCAACCTAACTCATCTTATTAGCCATATTATGCTTATATGATCGACAGAACGACAATTACTATACTTATTACACACACTATTATCAGTCTAACTCATATTATTAACCATAATATGCAGATATGATCGACAGAACAACAATTGCTATACTTATTATACTCACTGTTATCAATCTAACTCATATTATTATCCATATTATGCAAATATGATCGATAGAACGACAATTACTATACTTATTACTCTTATTATTATCAGCCTAACTCATTTTATTACCCATATTATGCTTATATGATCGATAGAACGACAATTACTATACTCATTACTCTTATTATTATCAATCTAACTCATATTATTAGCCATATTATGCTTATATGATCGATAGAACGACAATTACTATACTTATTACACTCACAATTATCAATCTAACTCATATTATTAACCATGTTATGCAGATATGATCGATAGAACGACAATTACTATACTCATTACTCTTATTATTATCAATCTAACTCATATCATTAGCCATATTATGCTTATATGATCGATAGAACGACAATTACTATACTCATTACTCTTATTATTATCAATCTAACTCATATTTTTAAACATATTATGCAGATATGATTGATAGAACTACAATTACTATACTCATTACTCTTATTATTATCAATCTAACTCATATCATTAGCCATATTATGCTTATATGATCGATAGAACGACAATTACTATACTTATTACACTCACAATTATCAATCTAACTCATATTATTAACCATATTATGCAGATATGATCGATAGAACGACAATTACTATATTTATTACTCTTATTATTATCAATCTAACTCATATTATTAGCTATATTATGCTTATATGATCGACAGAACGACAATTACTATACTTATTACACTCACTGTTATCAATCTAGCTCATATTATTAACCATATTATGCAAATATGATCGATAGAACGACAATTACTATAGTTATTGCTCTTATTATTATCAGCCTAACTCATATTATTAGCCATGTTGTGCTTATATGATCGATAGAACGACAATTACTATACTCATTACTCTTATTATTATCAATCTAACTCATATTATTAACCATATTATGCAAATATGATCGATAGAACGACAATTACTATACTTATTACTCTTATTAATATCAGCCTAGCTCATATTATTAGCCATATTATGCTTATATGATCGATAGAACACAATTACTATACTCATTACTCTTATTATTATCAATCTAACTCATATTATTAAACATATTATGCAGATATGATCGATAGCACGACAATTACTATACTTATTACTCTTATTATTATCAGCTTAACTCATATTATTAGCCATATTATGCTTATATGATCGATAGAACGACAATTACTATACTCATTACTCTTATTATTATCAACCTAACTCATATTATTAGCCATATTAGGCTTATATGATCGATAGAACGACAATTACTATACTCATTACTCGTATTATTATCAATCTAACTCATATTATTAGCTATATTATGCTTATATGATCGACAGAACGACAATTACTATACTTATTACACTCACTGTTATCAATCTAGCTCATATTATTAACCATATTATGCAAATATGATCGATAGAACGACAATTACTATAGTTATTGCTCTTATTATTATCAGCCTAACTCATATTATTAGCCATGTTGTGCTTATATGATTGATAGAACGACAATTACTATACTCATTACTCTTATTATTATCAATCTAACTCATATTATTAACCATATTATGCAAATATGATCGATAGAACGACAATTACTATACTTATTACTCTTATTAATATCAGCCTAACTCATATTATTAGCCATATTATGCTTATATGATCGATAGAACGACAATTACTATACTCATTACTCTTATTATTATCAATCTAACTCATATTATTAACCATATTATGCTAATATGATCGATAGAACGACAATTACTATACTTATTACTCTTATTATTATCAACCTAACTCATATTATTAGCCATATTATGCTTATATGATCGACAGAACGACAATTACTATACTTATTACACTCACTATTATCAATCTAACTCATATTATTAACCATATTATGCAGCTATGATCGATAGCACGACAATTACTATACTTATTGCTCTTATTATTATCAGCCTAACTCATGTTATGAGCCATATTATGCTTATATGATCGATAGAACGACAATTACTATACTCATTACTCTTATTATTATCAATCTAACTCATATTATTAACCATATTATGCAGCTATGATCGATAGCACGACAATTACTATACTTATTACTCTTATTATTATCAGCCTAACTCATATTATTAGCCATATTAGGCTTATATGATCGATAGAACGACAATTACTATACTCATTACTCTTATTATTATCAATCTAACTCATATTATTAACCATATTATGCAGATATGATCGATAGCACGACAATTACTATACTTATTACTCTTATTATTATCAGCCTAACTCATTTTATTACCCATATTATGCTTATATGATCGATAGAACGACAATTACTATACTCATTACTCTTATTATTATCAATCTAACTCATATTATTAGCCATATTATGCTTATATGATCGATAGAACGACAATTACTATACTTATTACACTCACAATTATCAATCTAACTCATATTATTAACCATGTTATGCAGATATGATCGATAGAACGACAATTACTATACTCATTACTCTTATTATTATCAATCTAACTCATATCATTAGCCATATTATGCTTATATGATCGATAGAACGACAATTACTATACTCATTACTCTTATTATTATCAATCTAACTCATATTTTTAAACATATTATGCAGATATGATTGATAGAACTACAATTACTATACTCATTACTCTTATTATTATCAATCTAACTCATATCATTAGCCATATTATGCTTATATGATCGATAGAACGACAATTACTATAGTTATTACACTCACAATTATCAATCTAACTCATATTATTAACCATATTATGCAGATATGATCGATAGAACGACAATTACTATATTTATTACTCTTATTATTATCAATCTAACTCATATTATTAGCTATATTATGCTTATATGATCGACAGAACGACAATTACTATACTTATTACACTCACTGTTATCAATCTAGCTCATATTATTAACCATATTATGCAAATATGATCGATAGAACGACAATTACTATAGTTATTGCTCTTATTATTATCAGCCTAACTCATATTATTAGCCATGTTGTGCTTATATGATCGATAGAACGACAATTACTATACTCATTACTCTTATTATTATCAATCTAACTCATATTATTAACCATATTATGCAAATATGATCGATAGAACGACAATTGCTATACTTATTACTCTTATTAATATCAGCCTAGCTCATATTATTAGCCATATTATGCTTATATGATCGATAGAACACAATTACTATACTCATTACTCTTATTATTATCAATCTAACTCATATTATTAAACATATTATGCAGATATGATCGATAGCACGACAATTACTATACTTATTACTCTTATTATTATCAGCTTAACTCATATTATTAGCCATATTATGCTTATATGATCGATAGAACGACAATTACTATACTCATTACTCTTATTATTATCAACCTAACTCATATTATTAGCCATATTAGGCTTATATGATCGATAGAACGACAATTACTATACTCATTACTCTTATTATTATCAATCTAACTCATATTATTAGCTATATTATGCTTATATGATCGACAGAACGACAATTACTATACTTATTACACTCACTGTTATCAATCTAGCTCATATTATTAACCATATTATGCAAATATGATCGATAGAACGACAATTACTATAGTTATTGCTCTTATTATTATCAGCCTAACTCATATTATTAGCCATGTTGTGCTTATATGATTGATAGAACGACAATTACTATACTCATTACTCTTATTATTATCAATCTAACTCATATTATTAACCATATTATGCAAATATGATCGATAGAACGACAATTACTATACTTATTACTCTTATTAATATCAGCCTAACTCATATTATTAGCCATATTATGCTTATATGATCGATAGAACGACAATTACTATACTCATTACTCTTATTATTATCAATCTAACTCATATTATTAACCATATTATGCTAATATGATCGATAGAACGACAATTACTATACTTATTACTCTTATTATTATCAACCTAACTCATATTATTAGCCATATTATGCTTATATGATCGACAGAACGACAATTACTATACTTATTACACTCACTATTATCAATCTAACTCATATTATTAACCATATTATGCAGCTATGATCGATAGCACGACAATTACTATACTTATTACTCTTATTATTATCAGCCTAACTCATATTATTAGCCATATTAGGCTTATATGATCGATAGAACGACAATTACTATACTCATTACTCTTATTATTATCAACCTAACTCATATTATTACCCATATTATGCTTATATGATCGATAGAACGACAATTACTATACTCATTACTCTTATTATTATCAATCTAACTCATATTATTAGCCATATTATGCTTATATGATCGATAGAACGACAATTACTATACTTATTACTCTTATTATTATCAACCTAACTCATCTTATTAGCCATATTATGCTTATATGATCGACAGAACGACAATTACTATACTTATTACACACACTATTATCAGTCTAACTCATATTATTAACCATAATATGCAGATATGATCGACAGAACAACAATTGCTATACTTATTATACTCACTGTTATCAATCTAACTCATATTATTATCCATATTATGCAAATATGATCGATAGAACGACAATTACTATACTTATTACTCTTATTATTATCAGCCTAACTCATTTTATTACCCATATTATGCTTATATGATCGATAGAACGACAATTACTATACTCATTACTCTTATTATTATCAATCTAACTCATATTATTAGCCATATTATGCTTATATGATCGATAGAACGACAATTACTATACTTATTACACTCACAATTATCAATCTAACTCATATTATTAACCATGTTATGCAGATATGATCGATAGAACGACAATTACTATACTCATTACTCTTATTATTATCAATCTAACTCATATCATTAGCCATATTATGCTTATATGATCGATAGAACGACAATTACTATACTCATTACTCTTATTATTATCAATCTAACTCATATTTTTAAACATATTATGCAGATATGATTGATAGAACTACAATTACTATACTCATTACTCTTATTATTATCAATCTAACTCATATCATTAGCCATATTATGCTTATATGATCGATAGAACGACAATTACTATACTTATTACACTCACAATTATCAATCTAACTCATATTATTAACCATATTATGCAGATATGATCGATAGAACGACAATTACTATATTTATTACTCTTATTATTATCAATCTAACTCATATTATTAGCTATATTATGCTTATATGATCGACAGAACGACAATTACTATACTTATTACACTCACTGTTATCAATCTAGCTCATATTATTAACCATATTATGCAAATATGATCGATAGAACGACAATTACTATAGTTATTGCTCTTATTATTATCAGCCTAACTCATATTATTAGCCATGTTGTGCTTATATGATCGATAGAACGACAATTACTATACTCATTACTCTTATTATTATCAATCTAACTCATATTATTAACCATATTATGCAAATATGATCGATAGAACGACAATTGCTATACTTATTACTCTTATTAATATCAGCCTAGCTCATATTATTAGCCATATTATGCTTATATGATCGATAGAACACAATTACTATACTCATTACTCTTATTATTATCAATCTAACTCATATTATTAAACATATTATGCAGATATGATCGATAGCACGACAATTACTATACTTATTACTCTTATTATTATCAGCTTAACTCATATTATTAGCCATATTATGCTTATATGATCGATAGAACGACAATTACTATACTCATTACTCTTATTATTATCAACCTAACTCATATTATTAGCCATATTAGGCTTATATGATCGATAGAACGACAATTACTATACTCATTACTCTTATTATTATCAATCTAACTCATATTATTAGCTATATTATGCTTATATGATCGACAGAACGACAATTACTATACTTATTACACTCACTGTTATCAATCTAGCTCATATTATTAACCATATTATGCAAATATGATCGATAGAACGACAATTACTATAGTTATTGCTCTTATTATTATCAGCCTAACTCATATTATTAGCCATGTTGTGCTTATATGATTGATAGAACGACAATTACTATACTCATTACTCTTATTATTATCAATCTAACTCATATTATTAACCATATTATGCAAATATGATCGATAGAACGACAATTACTATACTTATTACTCTTATTAATATCAGCCTAACTCATATTATTAGCCATATTATGCTTATATGATCGATAGAACGACAATTACTATACTCATTACTCTTATTATTATCAATCTAACTCATATTATTAACCATATTATGCTAATATGATCGATAGAACGACAATTACTATACTTATTACTCTTATTATTATCAACCTAACTCATATTATTAGCCATATTATGCTTATATGATCGACAGAACGACAATTACTATACTTATTACACTCACTATTATCAATCTAACTCATATTATTAACCATATTATGCAGCTATGATCGATAGCACGACAATTACTATACTTATTACTCTTATTATTATCAGCCTAACTCATATTATTAGCCATATTAGGCTTATATGATCGATAGAACGACAATTACTATACTCATTACTCTTATTATTATCAACCTAACTCATATTATTACCCATATTATGCTTATATGATCGATAGAACGACAATTACTATACTCATTACTCTTATTATTATCAATCTAACTCATATTATTAGCCATATTATGCTTATATGATCGATAGAACGACAATTACTATACTTATTACTCTTATTATTATCAACCTAACTCATCTTATTAGCCATATTATGCTTATATGATCGACAGAACGACAATTACTATACTTATTACACACACTATTATCAGTCTAACTCATATTATTAACCATAATATGCAGATATGATCGACAGAACAACAATTGCTATACTTATTATACTCACTGTTATCAATCTAACTCATATTATTATCCATATTATGCAAATATGATCGATAGAACGACAATTACTATACTTATTACTCTTATTATTATCAGCCTAACTCATTTTATTACCCATATTATGCTTATATGATCGATAGAACGACAATTACTATACTCATTACTCTTATTATTATCAATCTAACTCATATTATTAGCCATATTATGCTTATATGATCGATAGAACGACAATTACTATACTTATTACACTCACAATTATCAATCTAACTCATATTATTAACCATGTTATGCAGATATGATCGATAGAACGACAATTACTATACTCATTACTCTTATTATTATCAATCTAACTCATATCATTAGCCATATTATGCTTATATGATCGATAGAACGACAATTACTATACTCATTACTCTTATTATTATCAATCTAACTCATATTTTTAAACATATTATGCAGATATGATTGATAGAACTACAATTACTATACTCATTACTCTTATTATTATCAATCTAACTCATATCATTAGCCATATTATGCTTATATGATCGATAGAACGACAATTACTATACTTATTACACTCACAATTATCAATCTAACTCATATTATTAACCATATTATGCAGATATGATCGATAGAACGACAATTACTATATTTATTACTCTTATTATTATCAATCTAACTCATATTATTAGCAATATTATGCTTATATGATCGACAGAACGACAATTACTATACTTATTACACTCACTGTTATCAATCTAGCTCATATTATTAACCATATTATGCAAATATGATCGATAGAACGACAATTACTATAGTTATTGCTCTTATTATTATCAGCCTAACTCATATTATTAGCCATGTTGTGCTTATATGATCGATAGAACGACAATTACTATACTCATTACTCTTATTATTATCAATCTAACTCATATTATTAGCCATATTATGCTTATATGATCGATAGAACGACAATTACTATACTTATTACTCTTATTATTATCAACCTAACTCATATTATTAGCCATATTATGCTTATATGATCGACAGAACGACAATTACTATACTTATTACACACACTATTATCAGTCTAACTCATATTATTAACCATAATATGCAGATATGATCGACAGAACAACAATTGCTATACTTATTATACTCACTGTTATCAATCTAACTCATATTATTATCCATATTATGCAAATATGATCGATAGAACGACAATTACTATACTTATTACTCTTATTATTATCAGCCTAACTCATATTATTAGTCATATTATGCTTATATGATCGATAGAACGACAATTACTATACTCATTACACACACTATTATCGGTCTAACTCATATTATTAACCATATTATGCAGATACGATCGATAGCACGACAATTACTATACTTATTACTCTTATTAATATCAGCCTAACTCATATTATTAGCCATATTATGCTTATATGATCGATAGAACGACAATTACTATACTCATTACACACACCCTTATCGGTCTAACTCATATTATTAACCATATTATGCAGATATGATCGATAGCACGACAATTACTATACTTATTACTCTTATTATTATCAACCTAACTCATATTATTAGCCATATTAGGCTTATATGATCGATAGAACGACAATTACTATACTCATTACTCTTATTATTATCAATCTAACTCATATTATTAACCATATTATGCAGATATGATCGATAGCACGACAATTACTATACTTATTACTCTTATTATTATCAGCCTAACTCATATTATTAGCCATATTAGGCTTATATGATCGACAGAACGACAATTACTATACTTATTACACTCACTGTTATCAATCTAACTCATATTATTAACCATATTACGCAAATATGATCGATAGAACGACAAGTACTATATTTATTACTCTTATTAATATTAGCCTAACTCATATTATTAGCCATGTGGTGCTTATATGATCGATAGGACGACAATTACTATACTCATTACTCTTATTATTATCAATCTAACGCATATTATTAACCATATTATGCAAATATGATCGATAGAACGACAATTACTATACTTATTACTCTTATTAATATCAGCCTAACTCATATTATTAGCCATATTATGCTTATATGATCGATAGAACGACAATTACTATACTCATTTCTCTTATTATTATCAATCTAACTCATATTATTAACCATATTATGCTAATATGATCGATAGAACGACAATTACTATACTTATTACTCTTATTATAATCAACCTAACTCATATTATTAGCCATATTATGCTTATATGATCGACAGAACGACAATTACTATACTTATTACACACACTATTATCAGTCTAACTGATATTATTAACCATATTATGCAGATATGATCGACAGAACAACAATTGCTATACTTATTATACTCACTGTTATCAATCTAACTCATATTATTATCCATATTATGCAAACATGATCGATAGAACGTCAATTACTATACTTATTACACTCACTATTATCAATCTAACTCATATTATTAACCATATTATGCAGCTATGATCGATAGCACGACAATTACTATACTTATTGCTCTTATTATTATCAGCCTAACTCATGTTATGAGCCATATTATGCTTATATGATTGATAGAACGACAATTACTATACTCATTACTCTTATTATTATCAATCTAACTCATATTATTAACCATATTATGCAGCTATGATCGATAGCACGACAATTACTATACTTATTACTCTTATTATTATCAGCCTAACTCATATTATTAGCCATATTAGGCTTATATGATCGATAGAACGACAATTACTATACTCATTACTCTTATTATTATCAATCTAACTCATATTATTAACCATATTATGCAGATATGATCGATAGCACGACAATTACTATACTTATTACTCTTATTATTATCAGCCTAACTCATTTTATTACCCATATTATGCTTATATGATCGATAGAACGACAATTACTATACTCATTACTCTTATTATTATCAATCTAACTCATATTATTAGCCATATTATGCTTATATGATCGATAGAACGACAATTACTATACTTATTACACTCACAATTATCAATCTAACTCATATTATTAACCATGTTATGCAGATATGATCGATAGAACGACAATTACTATACTCATTACTCTTATTATTATCAATCTAACTCATATCATTAGCCATATTATGCTTATATGATCGATAGAACGACAATTACTATACTCATTACTCTTATTATTATCAATCTAACTCATATTTTTAAACATATTATGCAGATATGATTGATAGAACTACAATTACTATACTCATTACTCTTATTATTATCAACCTAACTCATATCATTAGCCATATTATGCTTATATGATCGATAGAACGACAATTACTATAGTTATTACACTCACAATTATCAATCTAACTCATATTATTAACCATATTATGCAGATATGATCGATAGAACGACAATTACTATATTTATTACTCTTATTATTATCAATCTAACTCATATTATTAGCTATATTATGCTTATATGATCGACAGAACGACAATTACTATACTTATTACACTCACTGTTATCAATCTAGCTCATATTATTAACCATATTATGCAAATATGATCGATAGAACGACAATTACTATAGTTATTGCTCTTATTATTATCAGCCTAACTCATATTATTAGCCATGTTGTGCTTATATGATCGATAGAACGACAATTACTATACTCATTACTCTTATTATTATCAATCTAACTCATATTATTAACCATATTATGCAAATATGATCGATAGAACGACAATTACTATACTTATTACTCTTATTAATATCAGCCTAGCTCATATTATTAGCCATATTATGCTTATATGATCGATAGAACACAATTACTATACTCATTACTCTTATTATTATCAATCTAACTCATATTATTAAACATATTATGCAGATATGATCGATAGCACGACAATTACTATACTTATTACTCTTATTATTATCAGCTTAACTCATATTATTAGCCATATTATGCTTATATGATCGATAGAACGACAATTACTATACTCATTACTCTTATTATTATCAACCTAACTCATATTATTAGCCATATTAGGCTTATATGATCGATAGAACGACAATTACTATACTCATTACTCTTATTATTATCAATCTAACTCATATTATTAGCTATATTATGCTTATATGATCGACAGAACGACAATTACTATACTTATTACACTCACTGTTATCAATCTAGCTCATATTATTAACCATATTATGCAAATATGATCGATAGAACGACAATTACTATAGTTATTGCTCTTATTATTATCAGCCTAACTCATATTATTAGCCATGTTGTGCTTATATGATTGATAGAACGACAATTACTATACTCATTACTCTTATTATTATCAATCTAACTCATATTATTAACCATATTATGCAAATATGATCGATAGAACGACAATTACTATACTTATTACTCTTATTAATATCAGCCTAACTCATATTATTAGCCATATTATGCTTATATGATCGATAGAACGACAATTACTATACTCATTACTCTTATTATTATCAATCTAACTCATATTATTAACCATATTATGCTAATATGATCGATAGAACGACAATTACTATACTTATTACTCTTATTATTATCAACCTAACTCATATTATTAGCCATATTATGCTTATATGATCGACAGAACGACAATTACTATACTTATTACACTCACTATTATCAATCTAACTCATATTATTAACCATATTATGCAGCTATGATCGATAGCACGACAATTACTATACTTATTACTCTTATTATTATCAGCCTAACTCATATTATTAGCCATATTAGGCTTATATGATCGATAGAACGACAATTACTATACTCATTACTCTTATTATTATCAACCTAACTCATATTATTACCCATATTATGCTTATATGATCGATAGAACGACAATTACTATACTCATTACTCTTATTATTATCAATCTAACTCATATTATTAGCCATATTATGCTTATATGATCGATAGAACGACAATTACTATACTTATTACTCTTATTATTATCAACCTAACTCATCTTATTAGCCATATTATGCTTATATGATCGACAGAACGACAATTACTATACTTATTACACACACTATTATCAGTCTAACTCATATTATTAACCATAATATGCAGATATGATCGACAGAACAACAATTGCTATACTTATTATACTCACTGTTATCAATCTAACTCATATTATTATCCATATTATGCAGATATGATCGATAGCACGACAATTACTATACTTATTACTCTTATTATTATCAGCCTAACTCATATTATTAGTCATATTATGCTTATATGATCGATAGAACGACAATTACTATACTCATTACTCTTATTATTATCAATCTATCTCATATTTTTAAACATATTATGCAGATATGATTGATAGAACTACAATTACTATACTCATTACTCTTATTATTATCAATCTAACGCATATTATTAACCATATTATGCTAATATGATCGATAGGACGACAATTACTATACTTATTACTCTTATTAATATCAGCCTAACTCATATTATTAGCCATATTATGCTTATATGATCGATAGAACGACGATTACTATACTCATTACTCTTATTATTATCAATCTAACTCATATTATTAACCATATTATGCTAATATGATCGATAGAACGACAATTACTATACTTATTACTCTTATTATAATCAACCTAACTCATATTATTAGCCATATTATGCTTATATGATCGACAGAACGACAATTACTATACTTATTACACTCACTATTATCAATCTAACTCATATTATTAACCATATTATGCAGCTATGATCGATAGCACGACAATTACTATACTTATTGCTCTTATTATTATCAGCCTAACTCATGTTATGAGCCATATTATGCTTATATGATCGATAGAACGACAATTACTATACTCATTACTCTTATTATTATCAATCTAACTCATATTATTAACCATATTATGCAGCTATGATCGATAGCACGACAATTACTATACTTATTACTCTTATTATTATCAGCCTAACTCATATTATTAGCCATATTAGGCTTATATGATCGATAGAACGACAATTACTATACTCATTACTCTTATTATTATCAATCTAACTCATATTATTAACCATATTATGCAGATATGATCGATAGCACGACAATTACTATACTTATTACTCTTATTATTATCAGCCTAACTCATTTTATTACCCATATTATGCTTATATGATCGATAGAACGACAATTACTATACTCATTACTCTTATTATTATCAATCTAACTCATATTATTAGCCATATTATGCTTATATGATCGATAGAACGACAATTACTATACTTATTACACTCACAATTATCAATCTAACTCATATTATTAACCATGTTATGCAGATATGATCGATAGAACGACAATTACTATACTCATTACTCTTATTATTATCAATCTAACTCATATCATTAGCCATATTATGCTTATATGATCGATAGAACGACAATTACTATACTCATTACTCTTATTATTATCAATCTAACTCATATTATTAACCATATTATGCAAATATGATCGATAGAACGACAATTACTATACTTATTACTCTTATTAATATCAGCCTAGCTCATATTATTAGCCATATTATGCTTATATGATCGATAGAACACAATTACTATACTCATTACTCTTATTATTATCAATCTAACTCATATTATTAACCATATTATGCAAATATGATCGATAGAACGACAATTACTATACTTATTACTCTTATTAATATCAGCCTAACTCATATTATTAGCCATATTATGCTTATATGATCGATAGAACGACAATTACTATACTCATTACTCTTATTATTATCAATCTAACTCATATTATTAACCATATTATGCTAATATGATCGATAGAACGACAATTACTATACTTATTACTCTTATTATTATCAACCTAACTCATATTATTAGCCATATTATGCTTATATGATCGACAGAACGACAATTACTATACTTATTACACTCACTATTATCAATCTAACTCATATTATTAACCATATTATGCAGCTATGATCGATAGCACGACAATTACTATACTTATTACTCTTATTATTATCAGCCTAACTCATATTATTAGCCATATTAGGCTTATATGATCGATAGAACGACAATTACTATACTCATTACTCTTATTATTATCAACCTAACTCATATTATTACCCATATTATGCTTATATGATCGATAGAACGACAATTACTATACTCATTACTCTTATTATTATCAATCTAACTCATATTATTAGCCATATTATGCTTATATGATCGATAGAACGACAATTACTATACTTATTACTCTTATTATTATCAACCTAACTCATATTATTAGCCATATTATGCTTATATGATCGACAGAACGACAATTACTATACTTATTACACACACTATTATCAGTCTAACTCATATTATTAACCATAATATGCAGATATGATCGACAGAACAACAATTGCTATACTTATTATACTCACTGTTATCAATCTAACTCATATTATTATCCATATTATGCAAATATGATCGATAGAACGACAATTACTATACTTATTACTCTTATTATTATCAGCCTAACTCATATTATTAGTCATATTATGCTTATATGATCGATAGAACGACAATTACTATACTCATTACACACACTATTATCGGTCTAACTCATATTATTAACCATATTATGCAGATACGATCGATAGCACGACAATTACTATACTTATTACTCTTATTATTATCAGCCTAACTCATATTATTAGCCATATTAGGCTTATATGATCGATAGAACGACAATTACTATACTCATTACTCTTATTATTATCAATCAAACTCATATTATTAACCATATTATGCAGATATGATCGATAGCACGACAATTACTATACTTATTACTCTTATTATTATCAGCCTAACTCATATTATTAGCCATATTAGGCTTATATGATCGAGAGAACGACAATTACTATACTTATTACACTCACTGTTATCAATCTAACTCATATTATTAACCATATTACGCAAATATGATCGATAGAACGACAAGTACTATATTTATTACTCTTATTAATATTAGCCTAACTCATATTATTAGCCATGTGGTGCTTATATGATCGATAGGACGACAATTACTATACTCATTACTCTTATTATTATCAATCTAACGCATATTATTAACCATATTATGCAAATATGATCGATAGAACGACAATTACTATACTTATTACTCTTATTAATATCAGCCTAACTCATATTATTAGCCATATTATGCTTATATGATCGATAGAACGACAATTACTATACTCATTACTCTTATTATTATCAATCTAACTCATATTATTAACCATATTATGCTAATATGATCGATAGAACGACAATTACTATACTTATTACTCTTATTATAATCAACCTAACTCATATTATTAGCCATATTATGCTTATATGATCGACAGAACGACAATTACTATACTTATTACACTCACTATTATCAATCTAACTCATATTATTAACCATATTATGCAGCTATGATCGATAGCACGACAATTACTATACTTATTGCTCTTATTATTATCAGCCTAACTCATTTTATGAGCCATATTATGCTTATATGATCGATAGAACGACAATTACTATACTCATTACTCTTACTATTATCAATCTAACTCATATTATTAACCATATTATGCAGCTATGATCGATAGCACGACAATTACTATACTTATTACTCTTATTATTATCAGCCTAACTCATTTTATTACCCATATTATGCTTATATGATCGATAGAACGACAATTACTATACTCATTACTCTTATTATTATCAATCTAACTCATATTATTAGCCATATTATGCTTATATGATCGATAGAACAACAATTCCTATACTTATTACTCTTATTATTATCAACCTAACTCATATTATTAGCCATATTATGCTTATATGATCGACAGAACGACAATTACTATACTTATTACACACACTATTATCAGTCTAACTGATATTATTAACCATATTATGCAGATATGATCGACAGAACAACAATTGCTATACTTATTATACTCACTGTTATCAATCTAACTCATTATTATCCATATTATGCAAACATGATCGATAGAACGTCAATTACTATACTTATTACTCTTATTATTATCAGCCTAACTCATATTATTAGTCATATTATGCTTATATGATCGATAGAACGACAATTACTATACCCATTACTCTTATTATTATCAATCTAACTCATATTTTTAAACATATTATGCAGATATGATTGATAGAACTACAATTACTATACTCAATACTCTTATTATTATCAATCTAACTCATATTATTAACCATATTATGCAGATATGATCGATAGCACGACAATTACTATACTTATTACTCTTATTATTATCAGCCTAACTCATATTATTAGCCATATTATGCTTATATGATCGACAGAACGACAATTACTATACTTATTACACACACTATTATCGGTCTAACTCATATTATTAACCATATTATGCTTATATGATCGATAGAACGACAATTACTATACTCATTACTCTTATTATTATCAATCTAACTCATATTTTTAAACATATTATGCAGATATGATTGATAGAACTGCAATTACTATACTCATTACTCTTATTATTATCAATCTAACGCATATTATTAACCATATTATGCTAATATGATCGATAGAACGACAATTACTATACTTATTACTCTTATTATAATCAACCTAACTCATATTATTAGCCATATTATGCTTATATGATCGACAGAACGGCAATTACTATACTTATTACACTCACTATTATCAATCTAACTCATATTATTAACCATATTATGCAGCTATGATCGATAGCACGATAATTACTATACTTATTGCTCTTATTATTATCAGCCTAACTCATGTTATGAGCCATATTATGCTTATATGATCGATAGAACGACAATTACTATACTCATTACTCTTATTATTATCAATCTAACTCATATTATTAACCATATTATGCAGCTATGATCGATAGCACGACAATTACTATACTTATTACTCTTATTATTATCAGCCTAACTCATATTATTAGCCATATTAGGCTTATATGATCGATAGAACGACAAGTTTTTTTTTTTTTTTTTTTTTTGTTTTTTTTTTTTTGGGGGAGGGGAAATGCGTTACGCACACCCAGGGAGGCGACCACTTGGGTAAATCCTCTCCCGGATAGTGTGGGACTCCCGCGGAAGCGAATAATACGCTGACGTGGATACCCACTAAAACCCCTCCTCTTTACTCCCCTATTACCCCGGGGTGGTACCGCTCATCGCATTACTTCTCCCCGGGGCAGGGCTACTAGCGCCTGAGCGCATCGCGTGCTAGACGCCATTTGCCTTCAAGGTACCTGAAGGCACCCCTCTTCACGTTTGCGGCGCAGAACGCCCTCGACGTATTGCGCCACAAAGTCCCAGCTATCCTGGCTGGCGAGCATCACCCCTACGATGTTTTCGGGCGTGATGCCCGCTACTCTGATTCTGCGCTCCACACTTGCTCGCTCCTCTGCGAAATGATCGCAGGCAAAGAACGTGTGGAGCGCATCGTCGTTCTCCACGCCGCCACAGTACAGGCAGCGAGGTGGACTCACTTTCCCAATCCTCCACAGATACCTACGGAAGTATCCATGGCCTGTAAGGAATTGAGTCAGGTAAAAGTTCACCTCACCGTGGCGACGCGAGCACCAGGAGCTTAGGCACGTTATAAGACGCGCTGTCCACCGTCCCTTCGTGCTCTCGGTCCATCGCTTTTGCCAGCATTCCATCGTTCGGCAGCGGGCCTGCTCCGCTGCCACTGCTCGGCCCAGTTCGGAGCTCAGGAGATAGATCTCCCTTCGCTCCTGGGCGAGCATGTCGATGGGAATGCTGCCAGCGACGACCAGCACGGCGTCCTCGGATACTGTGCGGTATGCGCAAGTCATCCGCAAAGCACCTCGGCGCTGGACAGCAGACATGCGCGTCCTATACTTTTTCACTCGCAAGGCGTCCGCCCAGATTTCTGCCCCATACAGCAGGGCTGACTGGACGGACGCAAGCAGGAGTCTTCTCTTGCACGGCTTCGGGTCTCCGACGTTCGCCATTAGGCGACTCAACGCCGCTGTGTCATCGATGGCTTTGTCGCAGACCCTACGGATGTGCTCCCAGAAGGTGAGCCGGGAATCCAGCGTCACCCCCAGGTACCGCACCGATTTACGGGTCTGTACCGCATGAGTCCCGACCATCATGGTGATGGGGGTGGGGATCCTCTTTCTACTGAGGAACACGATCCCAGTCTTGGCTAGCGCCAATTGGAGACCGTGCTCCTCCATCCACCCGCTGACCCTACGCATTACTTGGTTCAGTAAAAGTTGGGCCAGCTCAGGACTGCGTGCGGTGATGACAACAGCGACATCGTCTGCGTACGCGACCAAGAACGCGTCATCCGGCATCTCCAGGCGGAGCAGGCTGTCGTACAAGACGTTCGATAGAACGACAAGTACTATACTTATTACTCTTATTAATATCAGCCTAACTCATATTATTAGCCATGTTATGCTTATATGATCGATAGAACGACAATTACTATACTTATTACTCTTATTATTATCAACCTAACTCATATTATTAGCCATATTATGCTTATATGATCGACAGAACGACAATTACTATACTTATTACACTCACTATTATCAATCTAACTCATATCATTAACCATATTATGCAGCTATGATCGATAGCACGACAATTACTATACTTATTACTCTTATTATTATCAGCCTAACTCATATTATTAGCCACATTAGGCTTATATGATCGATAGAACGACAATTACTATACTCATTACTCTTATTATTATCAATCTAACTCATATTATTAACCATATTATGCTAATATGATCGATAGAACGACAATTACTATACTTATTACTCTTATTATTATCAACCTAACTCATATTATTAGCCATATTATGCTTATATGATCGACAGAACGACAATTACTATACTTATTACACTCACTATTATCAATCTAACTCATATCATTAACCATATTATGCAGCTATGATCGATAGCACGACAATTACTATACTTATTACTCTTATTATTATCAGCCTAACTCATATTATTAGCCATATTAGGCTTATATGATCGATAGAACGACAATTACTATACTTATTACACTCGCTATTATCAATCTAACTCATATTATTAACCATATTATGCAGATATGATCGATAGAACGACAATTACTATATTTATTACTCTTATTGTTATCAATCTAACTCATATTATTAGCTATATTATGCTTATATGATCGACAGAACGACAATTACTATACTTATTACACTCACTGTTATCAATCTAGCTCATATTATTAACCATATTATGCAAATATGATCGATAGAACGACAATTACTATAGCTATTGCTCTTATTATTATCAGCCTAACTCATATTATTAGCCATGTTGTGCTTATATGATCGATAGAACGACAATTACTATACTCATTACTCTTATTATTATCAATCTAACTCATATTATTAACCATATTATGCAAATATGATCGATAGAACGGCAATTACTATAGTTATTGCTCTTATTATTATCAGCCTAACTCATATTATTAGCCATGTTGTGCTTATATGATCGATAGAACGACAATTACTATACTCATTACACTTATTATTATCAATCTAACTCATATTATTAACCATATTATGCAAATATGATCGATAGAACGACAAGTACTATACTTATTACTCTTATTAATATCAGCCTAACTCATATTATTAGCCATGTTATGCTTATATGATCGATAGAACGACAATTACTATACTCATTACTCTTATTATTATCAATCTAACTCAAATTATTAACCATATTATGCTAATATGATCGATAGAACGACAACTACTATACTTATTACACTCACTACTATCAATCTAACCCATATTATTAACCATATTATGCAGATATGATCGACAGCACGACATTTACTATACTCATTTCTCTTATTATTATCGATCTAACTCATATTATTAACCATATTATGCTAATATGATCGATAGAACGACAATTACTATACTTATTACACCCACAATTATCAATCTAACTCATATTATTAACCATGTTATGCAGATATGATCGATAGAACGACAATTACTATACTCATTACTCTTATTATTATCAATCTAACTCATATCATTAGCCATATTATGCTTATATGATCGATAGAACGACAATTACTATACTCATTACTCTTATTATTATCAATCTAACTCATATTTTTAAACATATTATGCAGATATGATTGATAGAACTACAATTACTATACTCATTACTCTTATTATTATCAACCTAACTCATATCATTAGCCATATTATGCTTATATGATCGATAGAACGACAATTACTATAGTTATTACACTCACAATTATCAATCTAACTCATATTATTAACCATATTATGCAGATATGATCGATAGAACGACAATTACTATATTTATTACTCTTATTATTATCAATCTAACTCATATTATTAGCTATATTATGCTTATATGATCGACAGAACGACAATTACTATACTTATTACACTCACTGTTATCAATCTAGCTCATATTATTAACCATATTATGCAAATATGATCGATAGAACGACAATTACTATAGTTATTGCTCTTATTATTATCAGCCTAACTCATATTATTAGCCATGTTGTGCTTATATGATCGATAGAACGACAATTACTATACTCATTACTCTTATTATTATCAATCTAACTCATATTATTAACCATATTATGCAAATATGATCGATAGAACGACAATTACTATACTTATTACTCTTATTAATATCAGCCTAGCTCATATTATTAGCCATATTATGCTTATATGATCGATAGAACACAATTACTATACTCATTACTCTTATTATTATCAATCTAACTCATATTATTAAACATATTATGCAGATATGATCGATAGCACGACAATTACTATACTTATTACTCTTATTATTATCAGCTTAACTCATATTATTAGCCATATTATGCTTATATGATCGATAGAACGACAATTACTATACTCATTACTCTTATTATTATCAACCTAACTCATATTATTAGCCATATTAGGCTTATATGATCGATAGAACGACAATTACTATACTCATTACTCTTATTATTATCAATCTAACTCATATTATTAGCTATATTATGCTTATATGATCGACAGAACGACAATTACTATACTTATTACACTCACTGTTATCAATCTAGCTCATATTATTAACCATATTATGCAAATATGATCGATAGAACGACAATTACTATAGTTATTGCTCTTATTATTATCAGCCTAACTCATATTATTAGCCATGTTGTGCTTATATGATTGATAGAACGACAATTACTATACTCATTACTCTTATTATTATCAATCTAACTCATATTATTAACCATATTATGCAAATATGATCGATAGAACGACAATTACTATACTTATTACTCTTATTAATATCAGCCTAACTCATATTATTAGCCATATTATGCTTATATGATCGATAGAACGACAATTACTATACTCATTACTCTTATTATTATCAATCTAACTCATATTATTAACCATATTATGCTAATATGATCGATAGAACGACAATTACTATACTTATTACTCTTATTATTATCAACCTAACTCATATTATTAGCCATATTATGCTTATATGATCGACAGAACGACAATTACTATACTTATTACACTCACTATTATCAATCTAACTCATATTATTAACCATATTATGCAGCTATGATCGATAGCACGACAATTACTATACTTATTACTCTTATTATTATCAGCCTAACTCATATTATTAGCCATATTAGGCTTATATGATCGATAGAACGACAATTACTATACTCATTACTCTTATTATTATCAACCTAACTCATATTATTACCCATATTATGCTTATATGATCGATAGAACGACAATTACTATACTCATTACTCTTATTATTATCAATCTAACTCATATTATTAGCCATATTATGCTTATATGATCGATAGAACGACAATTACTATACTTATTACTCTTATTATTATCAACCTAACTCATCTTATTAGCCATATTATGCTTATATGATCGACAGAACGACAATTACTATACTTATTACACACACTATTATCAGTCTAACTCATATTATTAACCATAATATGCAGATATGATCGACAGAACAACAATTGCTATACTTATTATACTCACTGTTATCAATCTAACTCATATTATTATCCATATTATGCAGATATGATCGATAGCACGACAATTACTATACTTATTACTCTTATTATTATCAGCCTAACTCATATTATTAGTCATATTATGCTTATATGATCGATAGAACGACAATTACTATACTCATTACTCTTATTATTATCAATCTATCTCATATTTTTAAACATATTATGCAGATATGATTGATAGAACTACAATTACTATACTCATTACTCTTATTATTATCAATCTAACGCATATTATTAACCATATTATGCTAATATGATCGATAGGACGACAATTACTATACTTATTACTCTTATTAATATCAGCCTAACTCATATTATTAGCCATATTATGCTTATATGATCGATAGAACGACGATTACTATACTCATTACTCTTATTATTATCAATCTAACTCATATTATTAACCATATTATGCTAATATGATCGATAGAACGACAATTACTATACTTATTACTCTTATTATAATCAACCTAACTCATATTATTAGCCATATTATGCTTATATGATCGACAGAACGACAATTACTATACTTATTACACTCACTATTATCAATCTAACTCATATTATTAACCATATTATGCAGCTATGATCGATAGCACGACAATTACTATACTTATTGCTCTTATTATTATCAGCCTAACTCATGTTATGAGCCATATTATGCTTATATGATCGATAGAACGACAATTACTATACTCATTACTCTTATTATTATCAATCTAACTCATATTATTAACCATATTATGCAGCTATGATCGATAGCACGACAATTACTATACTTATTACTCTTATTATTATCAGCCTAACTCATATTATTAGCCATATTAGGCTTATATGATCGATAGAACGACAATTACTATACTCATTACTCTTATTATTATCAATCTAACTCATATTATTAACCATATTATGCAGATATGATCGATAGCACGACAATTACTATACTTATTACTCTTATTATTATCAGCCTAACTCATTTTATTACCCATATTATGCTTATATGATCGATAGAACGACAATTACTATACTCATTACTCTTATTATTATCAATCTAACTCATATTATTAGCCATATTATGCTTATATGATCGATAGAACGACAATTACTATACTTATTACACTCACAATTATCAATCTAACTCATATTATTAACCATGTTATGCAGATATGATCGATAGAACGACAATTACTATACTCATTACTCTTATTATTATCAATCTAACTCATATCATTAGCCATATTATGCTTATATGATCGATAGAACGACAATTACTATACTCATTACTCTTATTATTATCAATCTAACTCATATTATTAACCATATTATGCAAATATGATCGATAGAACGACAATTACTATACTTATTACTCTTATTAATATCAGCCTAGCTCATATTATTAGCCATATTATGCTTATATGATCGATAGAACACAATTACTATACTCATTACTCTTATTATTATCAATCTAACTCATATTATTGACCATATTATGCAAATATGATCGATAGAACGACAATTACTATACTTATTACTCTTATTAATATCAGCCTAACTCATATTATTAGCCATATTATGCTTATATGATCGATAGAACGACAATTACTATACTCATTACTCTTATTATTATCAATCTAACTCATATTATTAACCATATTATGCTAATATGATCGATAGAACGACAATTACTATACTTATTACTCTTATTATTATCAACCTAACTCATATTATTAGCCATATTATGCTTATATGATCGACAGAACGACAATTACTATACTTATTACACTCACTATTATCAATCTAACTCATATTATTAACCATATTATGCAGCTATGATCGATAGCACGACAATTACTATACTTATTACTCTTATTATTATCAGCCTAACTCATATTATTAGCCATATTAGGCTTATATGATCGATAGAACGACAATTACTATACTCATTACTCTTATTATTATCAACCTAACTCATATTATTACCCATATTATGCTTATATGATCGATAGAACGACAATTACTATACTCATTACTCTTATTATTATCAATCTAACTCATATTATTAGCCATATTATGCTTATATGATCGATAGAACGACAATTACTATACTTATTACTCTTATTATTATCAACCTAACTCATATTATTAGCCATATTATGCTTATATGATCGACAGAACGACAATTACTATACTTATTACACACACTATTATCAGTCTAACTCATATTATTAACCATAATATGCAGATATGATCGACAGAACAACAATTGCTATACTTATTATACTCACTGTTATCAATCTAACTCATATTATTATCCATATTATGCAAATATGATCGATAGAACGACAATTACTATACTTATTACTCTTATTATTATCAGCCTAACTCATATTATTAGTCATATTATGCTTATATGATCGATAGAACGACAATTACTATACTCATTACACACACTATTATCGGTCTAACTCATATTATTAACCATATTATGCAGATACGATCGATAGCACGACAATTACTATACTTATTACTCTTATTATTATCAGCCTAACTCATATTATTAGCCATATTAGGCTTATATGATCGATAGAACGACAATTACTATACTCATTACTCTTATTATTATCAATCAAACTCATATTATTAACCATATTATGCAGATATGATCGATAGCACGACAATTACTATACTTATTACTCTTATTATTATCAGCCTAACTCATATTATTAGCCATATTAGGCTTATATGATCGAGAGAACGACAATTACTATACTTATTACACTCACTGTTATCAATCTAACTCATATTATTAACCATATTACGCAAATATGATCGATAGAACGACAAGTACTATATTTATTACTCTTATTAATATTAGCCTAACTCATATTATTAGCCATGTGGTGCTTATATGATCGATAGGACGACAATTACTATACTCATTACTCTTATTATTATCAATCTAACGCATATTATTAACCATATTATGCAAATATGATCGATAGAACGACAATTACTATACTTATTACTCTTATTAATATCAGCCTAACTCATATTATTAGCCATATTATGCTTATATGATCGATAGAACGACAATTACTATACTCATTACTCTTATTATTATCAATCTAACTCATATTATTAACCATATTATGCTAATATGATCGATAGAACGACAATTACTATACTTATTACTCTTATTATAATCAACCTAACTCATATTATTAGCCATATTATGCTTATATGATCGACAGAACGACAATTACTATACTTATTACACTCACTATTATCAATCTAACTCATATCATTAACCATATTATGCAGCTATGATCGATAGCACGACAATTACTATACTTATTACTCTTATTATTATCAGCCTAACTCATATTATTAGCCACATTAGGCTTATATGATCGATAGAACGACAATTACTATACTCATTACTCTTATTATTATCAATCTAACTCATATTATTAACCATATTATGCAAATATGATCGATAGAACGACAAGTACTATACTTATTACTCTTATTAATATCAGCCTAACTCATATTATTAGCCATGTTATGCTTATATGATCGATAGAACGACAATTACTATACTCATTACTCTTATTATTATCAATCTAACTCAAATTATTAACCATATTATGCTAATATGATCGATAGAACGACAACTACTATACTTATTACACTCACTACTATCAATCTAACCCATATTATTAACCATATTATGCAGATATGATCGACAGCACGACATTTACTATACTCATTTCTCTTATTATTATCGATCTAACTCATATTATTAACCATATTATGCTAATATGATCGATAGAACGACAATTACTATACTTATTACACTCGCTATTATCAATCTAACTCATATTATTAACCATATTATGCAGATATGATCGATAGAACGACAATTACTATATTTATTACTCTTATTGTTATCAATCTAACTCATATTATTAGCTATATTATGCTTATATGATCGACAGAACGACAATTACTATACTTATTACACTCACTGTTATCAATCTAGCTCATATTATTAACCATATTATGCAAATATGATCGATAGAACGACAATTACTATAGTTATTGCTCTTATTATTATCAGCCTAACTCATATTATTAGCCATGTTGTGCTTATATGATCGATAGAACGACAATTACTATACTCATTACTCTTATTATTATCAATCTAACTCATATTATTAACCATATTATGCTAATATGATCGATAGAACGACAACTACTATACTTATTACACTCACTATTATCAATCTAACCCATATTATTAACCATATTACGCAGATATGATCGACAGCACGACATTTACTATACTCATTTCTCTTATTATTATCAATCTAACTCATATTATTAACCATGTTATACAGATATGATCGATAGAAATACAATTAGTATACTCATTACTCTTATTATTATCAACCTAACTCATATTATTAACCATATTATGCTAATATGATCGATAGAACGACAATTACTATACTTATTACACTCGCTATTATCAATCTAACTCATATTATTAACCATATTATGCAGATATGATCGATAGAACGACAATTACTATATTTATTACTCTTATTATTATCAATCTAACTCATATTATTAGCTATATTATGCTTATATGATCGACAGAACGACAATTACTATACTTATTACACTCACTGTTATCAATCTAGCTCATATTATTAACCATATTATGCAAATATGATCGATAGAACGACAATTACTATAGTTATTGCTCTTATTATTATCAGCCTAACTCATATTATTAGCCATGTTGTGCTTATATGATCGATAGAACGACAATTACTATACTCATTACTCTTATTATTATCAATCTAACTCATATTATTAACCATATTATGCAAATATGATCGATAGAACGGCAATTACTATACTTATTACTCTTATTAATATTAGCCTAACTCATATTATTAGCCATATTATGCTTATATGATCGATAGAACGACAATTACTATACTCATTACTCTTATTATTATCAATCTAACTCATATTATTAACCATATTATGCTAATATGATCGATAGAACGACAATTACTATACTTATTACTCTTATTATTATCAACCTAACTCATATTATTAGCCATATTATGCTTATATGATCGACAGAACGACAATTACTATACTTATTACACTCACTATTATCAATCTAACTCATATCATTAACCATATTATGCAGCTATGATCGATAGCACGACAATTACTATACTTATTACTCTTATTATTATCAGCCTAACTCATATTATTAGCCATATTAGGCTTATATGATCGATAGAACGACAATTACTATACTTATTACACTCGCTATTATCAATCTAACTCATATTATTAACCATATTATGCAGATATGATCGATAGAACGACAATTACTATATTTATTACTCTTATTGTTATCAATCTAACTCATATTATTAGCTATATTATGCTTATATGATCGACAGAACGACAATTACTATACTTATTACACTCACTGTTATCAATCTAGCTCATATTATTAACCATATTATGCAAATATGATCGATAGAACGACAATTACTATAGCTATTGCTCTTATTATTATCAGCCTAACTCATATTATTAGCCATGTTGTGCTTATATGATCGATAGAACGACAATTACTATACTCATTACTCTTATTATTATCAATCTAACTCATATTATTAACCATATTATGCAAATATGATCGATAGAACGGCAATTACTATAGTTATTGCTCTTATTATTATCAGCCTAACTCATATTATTAGCCATGTTGTGCTTATATGATCGATAGAACGACAATTACTATACTCATTACACTTATTATTATCAATCTAACTCATATTATTAACCATATTATGCAAATATGATCGATAGAACGACAAGTACTATACTTATTACTCTTATTAATATCAGCCTAACTCATATTATTAGCCATGTTATGCTTATATGATCGATAGAACGACAATTACTATACTCATTACTCTTATTATTATCAATCTAACTCAAATTATTAACCATATTATGCTAATATGATCGATAGAACGACAACTACTATACTTATTACACTCACTACTATCAATCTAACCCATATTATTAACCATATTATGCAGATATGATCGACAGCACGACATTTACTATACTCATTTCTCTTATTATTATCGATCTAACTCATATTATTAACCATATTATGCTAATATGATCGATAGAACGACAATTACTATACTTATTACACTCGCTATTATCAATCTAACTCATATTATTAACCATATTATGCAGATATGATCGATAGAACGACAATTACTATATTTATTACTCTTATTGTTAACAATCTAACTCATATTATTAGCTATATTATGCTTATATGATCGACAGAACGACAATTACTATACTTATTACACTCACTGTTATCAATCTAGCTCATATTATTAACCATATTATGCAAATATGATCGATAGAACGACAATTACTATAGTTATTGCTCTTATTATTATCAGCCTAACTCATATTATTAGCCATGTTGTGCTTATATGATCGATAGAACGACAATTACTATACTCATTACTCTTATTATTATCAATCTAACTCATATTATTAAACATATTATGCAGATATGATCGATAGCACGACAATTACTATACTTATTACTCTTATTATTATCAGCTTAACTCATATTATTAGCCATATTATGCTTATATGATCGATAGAACGACAATTACTATACTCATTACTCTTATTATTATCAACCTAACTCATATTATTAGCCATATTAGGCTTATATGATCGATAGAACGACAATTACTATACTCATTACTCTTATTATTATCAATCTAACTCATATTATTAGCTATATTATGCTTATATGATCGACAGAACGACAATTACTATACTTATTACACTCACTGTTATCAATCTAGCTCATATTATTAACCATATTATGCAAATATGATCGATAGAACGACAATTACTATAGTTATTGCTCTTATTATTATCAGCCTAACTCATATTATTAGCCATGTTGTGCTTATATGATCGATAGAACGACAATTACTATACTCATTACTCTTATTATTATCAATCTAACTCATATTATTAGCCATATTATGCTTATATGATCGATAGAACAACAATTCCTATACTTATTACTCTTATTATTATCAACCTAACTCATATTATTAGCCATATTATGCTTATATGATCGACAGAACGACAATTACTATACTTATTACACACACTATTATCAGTCTGACTGATATTATTAACCATATTATGCAGATATGATCGACAGAACAACAATTGCTATACTTATTATACTCACTGTTATCAATCTAACTCATATTATTATCCATATTATGCAAACATGATCGATAGAACGTCAATTACTATACTTATTACTCTTATTATTATCAGCCTAACTCATATTATTAGTCATATTATGCTTATATGATCGATAGAACGACAATTACTATACTCATTACTCTTATTATTATCAATCTAACTCATATTTTTAAACATATTATGCAGATATGATTGATAGAACTACAATTACTATACTCAATACTCTTATTATTATCAATCTAACTCATATTATTAACCATATTATGCAGATATGATCGATAGCACGACAATTACTATACTTATTACTCTTATTATTATCAGCCTAACTCATATTATTAGCCATATTATGCTTATATGATCGACAGAACGACAATTACTATACTTATTACACACACTATTATCGGTCTAACTCATATTATTAACCATATTATGCAGATATGATCGATAGCACGACAATTACTATACTTATTACTCTTATTATTATCAGCCTAACTCATATTATTAGTCATATTATGCTTATATGATCGATAGAACGACAATTACTATACTCATTACTCTTATTATTATCAATCTAACGCATATTATTAACCATATTATGCTAATATGATCGATAGAACGACAATTACTATACTTATTACTCTTATTATAATCAACCTAACTCATATTATTAGCCATATTATGCTTATATGATCGACAGAACGACAATTACTATACTTATTACACTCACTATTATCAATCTAACTCATATTATTAACCATATTATGCAGCTATGATCGATAGCACGACAATTACTATACTTATTGCTCTTATTATTATCAGCCTAACTCATGTTATGAGCCATATTATGCTTATATGATCGATAGAACGACAATTACTATACTCATTACTCTTATTATTATCAATCTAACTCATATTATTAACCATATTATGCAGCTATGATCGATAGCACGACAATTACTATACTTATTACTCTTATTATTATCAGCCTAACTCATATTATTAGCCATATTAGGCTTATATGATCGATAGAACGACAATTACTATACTCATTACTCTTATTATTATCAATCTAACTCATATTATTAACCATATTATGCAGATATGATCGATAGCACGACAATTACTATACTTATTACTCTTATTATTATCAGCCTAACTCATTTTATTACCCATATTATGCTTATATGATCGATAGAACGACAATTACTATACTCATTACTCTTATTATTATCAATCTAACTCATATCATTAGCCATATTATGCTTATATGATCGATAGAACGACAATTACTATATTCATTACTCTTATTATTATCAATCTAACTCATATTTTTAAACATATTATGCAGATATGATTGATAGAACTACAATTACTATACTCATTACTCTTATTATTATCAATCTAACGCATATTATTAACCATATTATGCTAATATGATCGATAGAACGACAATTACTATACTTATTACTCTTATTATAATCAACCTAACTCATATTATTAGCCATATTATGCTTATATGATCGATAGAACGACAATTACTATACTCATTACTCTTATTATTATCAATCTAACTCATATTATTAACCATATTATGCTAATATGATCGATAGAACGACAATTACTATACTTATTACTCTTATTATTATCAGCCTAACTCATATTATTAGCCATATTAGGCTTATATGATCGATAGAACGACAATTACTATACTCATTACTCTTATTATTATCAATCTAACTCATATTATTAACCATATTATGCAGATATGATCGATAGCACGACAATTACTATACTTATTACTCTTATTATTATCAGCCTAACTCATTTTATTACCCATATTATGCTTATATGATCGATAGAACGACAATTACTATACTCATTACTCTTATTATTATCAATCTAACTCATATTATTAGCCATATTATGCTTATATGATCGATAGAACGACAATTACTATACTTATTACACTCACAATTATCAATCTAACTCATATTATTAACCATGTTATGCAGATATGATCGATAGAACGACAATTACTATACTCATTACTCTTATTATTATCAATCTAACTCATATCATTAGCCATATTATGCTTATATGATCGATAGAACGACAATTACTATACTCATTACACTTATTATTATCAATCTAACTCATATTTTTAAACATATTATGCAGATATGATCGATTGCACGACAATTACTATACTTATTACTCTTATTATTATCAGCCTAACTCATATTATTAGCCATATTAGGCTTATATGATCGATAGAACGACAATTACTATACTCATTACTCTTATTATTATCAATCTAACTCATATCATTAGCCATATTATGCTTATATGATCGATAGAACGACAATTACTATATTCATTACTCTTATTATTATCAATCTAACTCATATTTTTAAACATATTATGCAGATATGATTGATAGAACTACAATTACTATACTCATTACTCTTATTATTATCAATCTAACGCATATTATTAACCATATTATGCTAATATGATCGATAGAACGACAATTACTATACTTATTACTCTTATTATAATCAACCTAACTCATATTATTAGCCATATTATGCTTATATGATCGATAGAACGACAATTACTATACTCATTACTCTTATTATTATCAATCTAACTCATATTATTAACCATATTATGCTAATATGATCGATAGAACGACAATTACTATACTTATTACTCTTATTATAATCAACCTAACTCATATTATTAGCCATATTATGCTTATATGATCGACAGAACGACAATTACTATACTTATTACACTCACTATTATCAATCTAACTCATATTATTAACCATATTATGCAGCTATGATCGATAGCACGACAATTACTATACTTATTGCTCTTATTATTATCAGCCTAACTCATTTTATGACCCATATTATGCTTATATGATCGATAGAACGACAATTACTATACTCATTACTCTTACTATTATCAATCTAACTCATATTATTAACCATATTATGCAGCTATGATCGATAGCACGACAATTACTATACTTATTACTCTTATTATTATCAGCCTAACTCATATTATTAGCCATATTAAGCTTATATGATCGATAGAACGACAATTACTATACTCATTACTCTTATTATTATCAATCTAACTCATATTATTAACCATATTATGCAGATATGATCGATAGCACGACAATTACTATACTTATTACTCTTATTATTATCAGCCTAACTCATTTTATTACCCATATTATGCTTATATGATCGATAGAACGACAATTACTATACTCATTACTCTTATTATTATCAATCTAACTCATATTATTAGCCATATTATGCTTATATGATCGATAGAACGACAATTACTATACTTATTACACTCACAATTATCAATCTAACTCATATTATTAACCATGTTATGCAGATATGATCGATAGAACGACAATTACTATACTCATTACTCTTATTATTATCAATCTAACTCATATCATTAGCCATATTATGCTTATATGATCGATAGAACGACAATTACTATACTCATTACACTTATTATTATCAATCTAACTCATATTTTTAAACATATTATGCAGATATGGTCGATTGCACGACAATTACTATACTTATTACTCTTATTATTATCAGCCTAACTCATATTATTAGCCATATTAGGCTTATATGATCGATAGAACGACAATTACTATACTCATTACTCTTATTATTATCAATCTAACTCATATTATTAACCATATTATGCAGATATGATCGATAGCACGACAATTACTATACTTATTACTCTTATTATTATCAGCCTAACTAATTTTATTACCCATATTATGCTTATATGATCGATAGAACGACAATTACTATACTCATTACTCTTATTATTATCAATCTAACTCATATTATTAGCCATATTATGCTTATATGATCGATAGAACAACAATTCCTATACTTATTACTCTTATTATTACCAACCTAACTCATATTATTAGCCATATTATGCTTATATGATCGACAGAACGACAATTACTATACTTATTACACACACTATTATCAGTCTAACTGATATTATTAACCATATTATGCAGATATGATCGACAGAACAACAATTGCTATACTTATTATACTCACTGTTATCAATCTAACTCATATTATTATCCATATTATGCAAATATGATCGATAGAACGTCAATTACTATACTTATTACTCTTATTATTATCAGCCTAACTCATATTATTAGTCATATTATGCTTATATGATCGATAGAACGACAATTACTATACTCATTACTCTTATTATTATCAATCTAACTCATATTTTTAAACATATTATGCAGATATGATTGATAGAACTACAATTACTATACTCATTACTCTTATTATTATCAATCTAACTCATATTATTAACCATATTATGCAGATATGATCGATAGCACGACAATTACTATACTTATTACTCTTATTATTATCAGCCTAACTCATATTATTAGCCATATTATGCTTATATGATCGACAGAACGACAATTACTATACTTATTACACACACTATTATCGGTCTAACTAATATTATTAACCATATTATGCAGATATGATCGATAGCACGACAACTACTATACTTATTACTCTTATTATTATCAGCCTAACTCATATTATTAGCCATATTAGGCTTATATGATCGATAGAACGACAATTACTATACTTATTACTCTTATTATTATCAACCTAACTCATATTATTAGACATATTATGCTTATATGATCGACAGAACGACAACTACTATACTTATTACACTCACTATTATCAATCTAACCCATATTATTAACCATATTATGCAGATATGATCGACAGCACGACATTTACTATACTCATTTCTCTTATTATTATCGATCTAACTCATATTATTAACCATGTTATACAGATATGATCGATAGAACTACAATTAGTATACTCATTACTCTTATTATTATCAACCTAACTCATATTATTAACCATATTATGCTAATATGATCGATAGAACGACAATTACTATACTTATTACACTCGCTATTATCAATCTAACTCATATTATTAACCATATTATGCAGATATGATCGATAGAACGACAATTACTATATTTATTACTCTTATTATTATCAATCTAACTCATATTATTAGCTATATTATGCTTATATGATCGACAGAACGACAATTACTATACTTATTACACTCACTGTTATCAATCTAGCTCATATTATTAACCATATTATGCAAATATGATCGATAGAACGACAATTACTATAGTTATTGCTCTTATTATTATCAGCCTAACTCATATTATTAGCCATGTTGCGCTTATATGATCGATAGAACGACAATTACTATACTTATTACTCTTATTAATATCAGCCTAGCTCATATTATTAGCCATATTATGCTTATATGATCGATAGAACACAATTACTATACTCATTACTCTTATTATTATCAATCTAACTCATATTATTAAACATATTATGCAGATATGATCGATAGCACGACAATTACTATACTTATTACTCTTATTATTATCAGCTTAACTCATATTATTAGCCATATTATGCTTATATGATCGATAGAACGACAATTACTATACTCATTACTCTTATTATTATCAACCTAACTCATATTATTAGCCATATTAGGCTTATATGATCGATAGAACGACAATTACTATACTCATTACTCTTATTATTATCAATCTAACTCATATTATTAGCTATATTATGCTTATATGATCGACAGAACGACAATTACTATACTTATTACACTCACTGTTATCAATCTAGCTCATATTATTAACCATATTATGCAAATATGATCGATAGAACGACAATTACTATAGTTATTGCTCTTATTATTATCAGCCTAACTCATATTATTAGCCATGTTGTGCTTATATGATCGATAGAACGACAATTACTATACTCATTACTCTTATTATTATCAATCTAACTCATATTATTAACCATATTATGCAAATATGATCGATAGAACGACAATTACTATACTTATTACTCTTATTAATATCAGCCTAACTCATATTATTAGCCATATTATGCTTATATGATCGATAGAACGACAATTACTATACTCATTACTCTTATTATTATCAATCTAACTCATATTATTAGCTATATTATGCTTATATGATCGACAGAACGACAATTACTATTATTATTACACTCACTGTTATCAATCTAGCTCATATTATTAACCATATTATGCAGATATGATCGATAGAACGACAATTACTATAGTTATTGCTCTTATTATTATCAGCGTAACTCATATTATTAGCCATGTTGTGCTTATATGATCGATAGAACGACAATTACTATACTCATTACTCTTATTATTATCAATCTAACTCATATTATTAACCATATTATGCAAATATGATCGATAGAATGACAATTAGTATACTTATTACTCTTATTAATATCAGCCTAACTCATATTATTAGCCATATTATGCTTATATGATCGATAGAACGACAATTACTATACTCATTACTCTTATTATTATCAATCTAACTCATATTATTAACCATATTATGCTAATATGATCGATAGAACGACAATTACTATACTTATTACTCTTATTATTATCAACCTAACTCATATTATTAGAAATATTATGCTTATATGATCGACAGAACGACAATTACTATACTTATTACACTCACTATTATCAATCTAACACATATCATTAACCATATTATGCAGCTATGATCGATAGCACGACAATTACTATACTTATTACTCTTATTATTATCAGCCTAATTCATTTTATTACCCATATTATGCTTATATGATCGATAGAACGACAATTACTATACTCATTACTCTTATTATTATCAATCTAACTCATATTATTAGCCATATTATGCTAATATGATCGATAGAACGACAATTACTATACTTATTACACACACTATTATCGGTCTAACTCATATTATTAACTATATTATGCAGATATGATCGATAGCACGACAATTACTATACTCATTACTCTTATTATTATCAATCTAACTCATATTATTAACCATATTATGCTAATATGATCGATAGAACGACAATTACTATACTTATTACTCTTATTATTATCAACCTAACTCATATTATTAGCCATATTATGCTTATATGATCGACAGAAGGACAATTACTATACTTATTACACTCACTATTATCAATCTAACTCATATCATTAACCATATTATGCAGCTATGATCGATAGCACGACAATTACTATACTTATTACTCTTATTATTATCAGCCTAACTCATATTATTAGCCATATTAGGCTAATATGATCGATAGAACGACAATTACTATACTCATTACTCTTATTATTATCAATCTAGCTCATATTATTAACCATATTATGCAAATATGATCGATAGAACGACAATTACTATAGTTATTGCTCTTATTATTATCAGCCTAACTCATATTATTAGCCATGTTGTGCTTATATGATCGATAGAACGACAATTACTATACTCATTACTCTTATTATTATCAATCTAACTCATATTATTAACCATATTATGCAAATATGATCGATAGAACGACAAGTACTATACTTATTACTCTTATTAATATCAGCCTAACTCATATTATTAGCCATGTTATGCTTATATGATCGATAGAACGACAATTACTATACTCATTACTCTTATTATTATCAATCTAACTCAAATTATTAACCATATTATGCTAATATGATCGATAGAACGACAACTACTATACTTATTACACTCACTACTATCAATCTAACCCATATTATTAACCATATTATGCAGATATGATCGACAGCACGACATTTACTATACTCATTTCTCTTATTATTATCGATCTAACTCATATTATTAACCATGTTATACAGATATGATCGATTGAACTACAATTAGTATACTCATTACTCTTATTATTATCAACCTAACTCATATTATTAACCATATTATGCTAATATGATCGATAGAACGACAATTACTATACTTATTACACTCGCTATTATCAATCTAACTCATATTATTAACCATATTATGCAGATATGATCGATAGAACGACAATTACTATATTTATTACTCTTATTGTTATCAATCTAACTCATATTATTAGCTATATTATGCTTATATGATCGACAGAACGACAATTACTATACTTATTACACTCACTGTTATCAATCTAGCTCATATTATTAACCATATTATGCAAATATGATCGATAGAACGACAATTACTATAGTTATTGCTCTTATTATTATCAGCCTAACTCATATTATTAGCCATGTTGTGCTTATATGATCGATAGAACGACAATTACTATACTCATTACTCTTATTATTATCAATCTAACTCATATTATTAACCATATTATGCAAATATGATCGATAGAACGGCAATTACTATACTTATTACTCTTATTAATATTAGCCTAACTCATATTATTACCCATATTATGCTTATATGATCGATAGAACGACAATTACTATACTCATTACTCTTATTATTATCAATCTAACTCATATTATTAACCATATTATGCTAATATGATCGATAGAACGACAATTACTATACTTATTACTCTTATTATTATCAACCTAACTCATATTATTAGCCATATTATGCTTATATGATCGACAGAAGGACAATTACTATACTTATTACACTCACTATTATCAATCTAACTCATATCATTAACCATATTATGCAGCTATGATCGATAGCACGACAATTACTATACTTATTACTCTTATTATTATCAGCCTAACTCATATTATTAGCCATATTAGGCTAATATGATCGATAGAACGACAATTACTATACTCATTACTCTTATTATTATCAATCTAGCTCATATTATTAACCATATTATGCAAATATGATCGATAGAACGACAATTACTATAGTTATTGCTCTTATTATTATCAGCCTAACTCATATTATTAGCCATGTTGTGCTTATATGATCGATAGAACGACAATTACTATACTCATTACTCTTATTATTATCAATCTAACTCATATTATTAACCATATTATGCAAATATGATCGATAGAACGACAAGTACTATACTTATTACTCTTATTAATATCAGCCTAACTCATATTATTAGCCATGTTATGCTTATATGATCGATAGAACGACAATTACTATACTCATTACTCTTATTATTATCAATCTAACTCAAATTATTAACCATATTATGCTAATATGATCGATAGAACGACAACTACTATACTTATTACACTCACTACTATCAATCTAACCCATATTATTAACCATATTATGCAGATATGATCGACAGCACGACATTTACTATACTCATTTCTCTTATTATTATCGATCTAACTCATATTATTAACCATGTTATACAGATATGATCGATAGAACTACAATTAGTATACTCATTACTCTTATTATTATCAACCTAACTCATATTATTAACCATATTATGCTAATATGATCGATAGAACGACAATTACTATACTTATTACACTCGCTATTATCAATCTAACTCATATTATTAACCATATTATGCAGATATGATCGATAGAACGACAATTACTATATTTATTACTCTTATTGTTATCAATCTAACTCATATTATTAGCTATATTATGCTTATATGATCGACAGAACGACAATTACTATACTTATTACACTCACTGTTATCAATCTAGCTCATATTATTAACCATATTAAGCAAATATGATCGATAGAACGACAATTACTATAGTTATTGCTCTTATTATTATCAGCCTAACTCATATTATTAGCCATGTTGTGCTTATATGATCGATAGAACGACAATTACTATACTCATTACTCTTATTATTATCAATCTAACTCATATTATTAACCATATTATGCTAATATGATCGATAGAACGACAATTACTATACTTATTACACACACTATTATCGGTCCAACTCATATTATTAACCATATTATGCAGATATGATCGATAGCACGACAATTACTATACTCATTACTCTTATTATTATCAATCTAACTCATATTATTAACCATATTATGCTAATATGATCGATAGAACGACAATTACTATACTTATTACTCTTATTATTATCAACCTAACTCATATTATTAGCCATATTATGCTTATATGATCGACAGAAGGACAATTACTATACTTATTACACTCACTATTATCAATCTAACTCATATCATTAACCATATTATGCAGCTATGATCGATAGCACGACAATTACTATACTTATTACTCTTATTATTATCAGCCTAACTCATATTATTAGCCATATTAGGCTAATATGATCGATAGAACGACAATTACTATACTCATTACTCTTATTATTATCAATCTAGCTCATATTATTAACCATATTATGCAAATATGATCGATAGAACGACAATTACTATAGTTATTGCTCTTATTATTATCAGCCTAACTCATATTATTAGCCATGTTGTGCTTATATGATCGATAGAACGACAATTACTATACTCATTACTCTTATTATTATCAATCTAACTCATATTATTAACCATATTATGCAAATATGATCGATAGAACGACAAGTACTATACTTATTACTCTTATTAATATCAGCCTAACTCATATTATTAGCCATGTTATGCTTATATGATCGATAGAACGACAATTACTATACTCATTACTCTTATTATTATCAATCTAACTCAAATTATTAACCATATTATGCTAATATGATCGATAGAACGACAACTACTATACTTATTACACTCACTACTATCAATCTAACCCATATTATTAACCATATTATGCAGATATGATCGACAGCACGACATTTACTATACTCATTTCTCTTATTATTATCGATCTAACTCATATTATTAACCATGTTATACAGATATGATCGATAGAACTACAATTAGTATACTCATTACTCTTATTATTATCAACCTAACTCATATTATTAACCATATTATGCTAATATGATCGATAGAACGACAATTACTATACTTATTACACTCGCTATTATCAATCTAACTCATATTATTAACCATATTATGCAGATATGATCGATAGAACGACAATTACTATATTTATTACTCTTATTGTTATCAATCTAACTCATATTATTAGCTATATTATGCTTATATGATCGACAGAACGACAATTACTATACTTATTACAATCACTGTTATCAATCTAGCTCATATTATTAACCATATTATGCAAATATGATCGATAGAACGACAATTACTATAGTTATTGCTCTTATTATTATCAGCCTAACTCATATTATTAGCCATGTTGTGCTTATATGATCGATAGAACGACAATTACTATACTCATTACTCTTATTATTATCAATCTAACTCATATTATTAACCATATTATGCAAATATGATCGATAGAACGGCAATTACTATACTTATTACTCTTATTAATATTAGCCTAACTCATATTATTACCCATATTATGCTTATATGATCGATAGAACGACAATTACTATACTCATTACTCTTATTATTATCAATCTAACTCATATTATTAACCATATTATGCTAATATGATCGATAGAACGACAATTACTATACTAATTACTCTTATTAATATTAGCCTAACTCATATTATTAGCCATATTATGCTTATATGATCGATAGAACGACAATTACTATACTCATTACTCTTATTATTATCAATCTAACTCATATTATTAACCATATTATGCTAATATGATCGATAGAACGACAAGTACTATACTTATTACTCTTATTATTATCAACCTAACTCATATTATTAGCCATATTATGCTTATATGATCGACAGAACGACAATTACTATACTTATTACACTCACTATTATCAATCTAACTCATATCATTAACCATATTATGCAGCTATGATCGATAGCACGACAATTACTATACTTATTACTCTTATTATTATCAGCCTAACTCATATTATTAGCCATATTAGGCTTATATGATCGATAGAACGACAATTACTATACTCATTACTCTTATTATTATCAATCTAGCTCATATTATTAACCATATTATGCAAATATGATCGATAGAACGACAATTACTATAGTTATTGCTCTTATTATTATCAGCCTAACTCATATTATTAGCCATGTTGTGCTTATATGATCGATAGAACGACAATTACTATACACATTACTCTTATTATTATCAATCTAACTCATATTATTAACCATATTATGCAAATATGATCGATAGAACGACAAGTACTATACTTATTACTCTTATTAATATCAGCCTAACTCATATTATTAGCCATGTTATGCTTATATGATCGATAGAACGACAATTACTATACTTATTACTCTTATTATTATCAATCTAACTCATATTATTAACCATATTATGCTAATATGATCGATAGAACGACAACTACTATCCTTATTACTCTCACTATTATCAATCTAACCCATATTATTAACCATATTATGCAGATATGATCGACAGCACGACATTTACTATACTCATTTCTCTTATTATTATCGATCTAACTCATATTATTAACCATGTTATACAGATATGATCGATAGAAATACAATTAGTATACTCATTACTCTTATTATTATCAACCTAACTCATATTATTAACCATATTATGCTAATATGATCGATAGAACGACAATTACTATACTTATTACACTCGCTATTATCAATCTAACTCATATTATTAACCATATTATGCAGATATGATCGATAGAACGACAATTACTATATTTATTACTCTTATTATTATCAATCTAACTCATATTATTAGCTATATTATGCTTATATGATCGACAGAACGACAATTACTATTATTATTACACTCACTGTTATCAATCTAGCTCATATTATTAACCATATTATGCAAATATGATCGATAGAACGACAATTACTATAGTTATTGCTCTTATTATTATCAGCGTAACTCATATTATTAGCCATGTTGTGCTTATATGATCGATAGAACGACAATTACTATACTCATTACTCTTATTATTATCAATCTAACTCATATTATTAACCATATTATGCAAATATGATCGATAGAATGACAATTAGTATACTTATTACTCTTATTAATATCAGCCTAACTCATATTATTAGCCATATTATGCTTATATGATCGATAGAACGACAATTACTATACTCATTACTCTTATTATTATCAATCTAACTCATATTATTAACAATATTATGCTAATATGATCGATAGAACGACAATTACTATACTTATTACTCTTATTATTATCAACCTAACTCATATTATTAGCCATATTATGCTTATATGATCGACAGAACGACAATTACTATACTTATTACACTCACTATTATCAATCTAACTCATATCATTAACCATATTATGCAGCTATGATCGATAGCACGACAATTACTATACTTATTACTCTTATTATTATCAGCCTAATTCATTTTATTACCCATATTATGCTTATATGATCGATAGAACGACAATTACTATACTCATTACTCTTATTATTATCAATCTAACTCATATTATTAGCCATATTATGCTAATATGATCGATAGAACGACAATTACTATACTTACTACACACACTATTATCGGTCTAACTCATATTATTAACCATATTATGCAGATATGATCGATAGCACGACAATTACTATACTCATTACTCTTATTATTATGAATCTAACTCATATTATTAACCATATTATGCTAATATGATCGATAGAACGACAATTACTATACTTATTACTCTTATTATTATCAACCTAACTCATATTATTAGCCATATTATGCTTATATGATCGACAGAAGGACAATTACTATACCTATTACACTCACTATTATCAATCTAACTCATATCATTAACCATATTATGCAGCTATGATCGATAGCACGACAATTACTATACCTATTACTCTTATTATTATCAGCCTAACTCATATTATTAGCCATATTAGGCTAATATGATCGATAGAACGACAATTACTATACTCATTACTCTTATTATTATCAATCTAGCTCATATTATTAACCATATTATGCAAATATGATCGATAGAACGACAATTACTATAGTTATTGCTCTTATTATTATCAGCCTAACTCATATTATTAGCCATGTTGTGCTTATATGATCGATAGAACGACAATTACTATACTCATTACTCTTATTATTATCAATCTAACTCAAATTATTAACCATATTATGCTAATATGATCGATAGAACGACAACTACTATACTTATTACACTCACTACTATCAATCTAACCCATATTATTAACCATATTATGCAGATATGATCGACAGCACGACATTTACTATACTCATTTCTCTTATTATTATCGATCTAACTCATATTATTAACCATGTTATACAGATATGATCGATAGAACTACAATTAGTATACTCATTACTCTTATTATTATCAACCTAACTCATATTATTAACCATATTATGCTAATATGATCGATAGAACGACAATTACTATACTTATTACACTCGCTATTATCAATCTAACTCATATTATTAACCATATTATGCAGATATGATCGATAGAACGACAATTACTATATTTATTACTCTTATTGTTATCAATCTAACTCATATTATTAGCTATATTATGCTTATATGATCGACAGAACGACAATTACTAGCCTTATTACACTCACTGTTATCAATCTAGCTCATATTATTAACCATATTATGCAAATATGATCGATAGAACGACAATTACTATAGTTATTGCTCTTATTATTATCAGCCTAACTCATATTATTAGCCATGTTGTGCTTATATGATCGATAGAACGACAATTACTATACTCATTACTCTTATTATTATCAATCTAACTCATATTATTAACCATATTATGCAAATATGATCGATAGAACGGCAATTACTATACTTATTACTCTTATTAATATTAGCCTAACTCATATTATTACCCATATTATGCTTATATGATCGATAGAACGACAATTACTATACTCATTACTCTTATTATTATCAATCTAACTCATATTATTAACCATATTATGCTAATATGATCGATAGAACGACAATTACTATACTTATTACTCTTATTATTATCAACCTAACTCATATTATTAGCCATATTATGCTTATATGATCGACAGAACGACAATTACTATACTTATTACACTCACTATTATCAATCTAACTCATATCATTAACCATATTATGCAGCTATGATCGATAGCACGACAATTACTATACTTATTACTCTTATTATTATCAGCCTAACTCATATTATTAGCCATATTAGGCTTATATGATCGATAGAACGACAATTACTATAGTTATTGCACTTATTATTATCAGCCTAACTCATATTATTAGCCATGTTGTGCTTATATGATCGATAGAACGACAATTACTATACTCATTACTCTTATTATTATCAATCTAACTCATATTATTAACCATATTATGCAAATATGATCGATAGAACGACAATTACTATACTAATTACTCTTATTAATATTAGCCTAACTCATATTATTAGCCATATTATGCTTATATGATCGATAGAACGACAATTACTATACTCATTACTCTTATTATTATCAATCTAACTCATATTATTAACCATATTATGCTAATATGATCGATAGAACGACAATTACTATACTTATTACTCTTATTATTATCAACCTAACTCATATTATTAGCCATATTATGCTTATATGATCGACAGAACGACAATTACTATACTTATTACACTCACTATTATCAATCTAACTCATATCATTAACCATATTATGCAGCTATGATCGATAGCACGACAATTACTATACTTATTACTCTTATTATTATCAGCCTAATTCATTTTATTACCCATATTATGCTTATATGATCGATAGAACGACAATTACTATACTCATTACTCTTATTATTATCAATCTAACTCATATTATTAGCCATATTATGCTAATATGATCGATAGAACGACAATTACTATACTTATTACACACACTATTATCGCTCTAACTCATATTATTAACCATATTATGCAGATATGATCGATAGCACGACAATTACTATACTCATTACTCTTATTATTATCAATCTAACTCATATTATTAACCACATTATGCTAATATGATCGATAGAACGACAATTACTATACTTATTACACTCACTATTATCAATCTAACTCATATCATTAACCATATTATGCAGCTATGATCGATAGCACGACAATTACTATACTTATTACTCTTATTATTATCAGCCTAACTCATATTATTAGCCATATTAGGCTAATATGATCGATAGAACGACAATTACTATACTCATTACTCTTATTATTATCAATCTAGCTCATATTATTAACCATATTATGCAAATATGATCGATAGAACGACAATTACTATAGTTATTGCTCTTATTATTATCAGCTTATTATTATTATTATCAACTCATATTATTAGCCATGTTGTGCTTATATGATCGATAGAACGACAATTACTATACTCATTACTCTTATTATTATCAATCTAACTCATATTATTAACCATATTATGCAAATATGATCGATAGAACGACAAGTACTATACTTATTACTCTTATTAATATCAGCCTAACTCATATTATTAGCCATGTTATGCTTATATGATCGATAGAACGACAATTACTATACTCATTACTCTTATTATTATCAATCTAACTCAAATTATTAACCATATTATGCAAATATGATCGATAGCACGACAATTACTATACTTATTACTCTTAATATTATCAGCCTAACTCATATTATTAGCCATATTATGCTTATATGATCGATACAACGACAATTACTATACTCATTACTCATATTATTATCAATCTAACTCAAATTATTAACCATATTATGCTAATATGATCGATAGAACGACAACTACTATACTTATTACACTCACTATTATGAATCTAACCCATATTATTAACCATATTATGCAGATATGATCGACAGCACGACATTTACTATACTCATTTCTCTTATTATTATCGATCTAACTCATATTATTAACCATGTTATACAGATATGATCGATAGAACTACAATTAGTATACTCATTACTCTTATTATTATCAACCTAACTCATATTATTAACCATATTATGCTAATATGATCGATAGAACGACAATTACTATACTTATTACACTCGCTATTATCAATCTAACTCATATTATTAACCATATTATGCAGATATGATCGATAGAACGACAATTACTATATTTATTACTCTTATTATTATCAATCTAACTCATATTATTAGCTATATTATGCTTATATGATCGACAGAACGACAATTACTATACTTATTACACTCACTGTTATCAATCTAGCTCATATTATTAACCATATTATGCAAATATGATCGATAGAACGACAATGACTATAGTTATTGCTCTTATTATTATCAGCCTAACTCATATTATTATCCATGTTGTGCTTATATGATCGATAGAACGACAATTACTATACTCATTACTCTTATTATTATCAATCTAACTCATATTATTAACCATATTATGCAAATATGATCGATAGAACGACAATTAGTATACTTATTACTCTTATTAATATCAGCCTAACTCATATTATTAGCCATATTATGCTTATATGATCGATAGAACGACAATTACTATACTCATTACTCTTATTATTATCAATCTAACTCATATTATTAACCATATTATGCTAATATGATCGATAGAACGACAATTACTATACTTATTACTCTTATTATTATCAACCTAACTCATATTATTAGCCATATTATGCTTATATGATCGACAGAACGACAATTACTATACTTATTACACTCACTGTTATCAATCCAGCTCATATTTATAACCATATTATGCATCTATGATCGATAGCACGACAATTACTATACTTATTACTCTTATTATTATCAGCCTAACACATATTATTAGCCATGTTATGCTTATATGATCGATAGAACGACAATTACTATACTCATTACTCTTATTATTATCAATCTAACTCAAATTATTAACCATATTATGCTAATATGATCGATAGAACGACAACTACTATACTTTTTACACTCACTACTATCAATCTAACCCATATTATTAACCATATTATGCAGATATGATCGACAGCACGACATTTACTATACTCATTTCTCTTATTATTATCGATCTAACTCATATTATTAACCATGTTATACAGATATGATCGATAGAACTACAATTAGTATACTCATTACTCTTATTATTATCAACCTAACTCATATTATTAACCATATTATGCTAATATGATCGATAGAACGACAATTACTATACTTATTACACTCGCTATTATCAATCTAACTCATATTATTAACCATATTATGCAGATATGATCGATAGAACGACAATTACTATATTTATTACTCTTATTATTATCAATCTAACTCATATTATTAGCTATATTATGCTTATATGATCGACAGAACGACAATTACTATACTTATTACACTCACTGTTATCAATCTAGCTCATATTATTAACCATATTATGCAAATATGATCGATAGAACGACAATGACTATAGTTATTGCTCTTATTATTATCAGCCTAACTCATATTATTATCCATGTTGTGCTTATATGATCGACAGAACGACAATTACTATACTCATTACTCTTATTATTATCAATCTAACTCATATTATTAACCATATTATGCAAATATGATCGATAGATCGACAATTAGTATACTTATTACTCTTATTAATATCAGCCTAACTCATATTATTAGCCATATTATGCTTATATGATCGATAGAACGACAATTACTATACTCATTACTCTTATTATTATCAATCTAACTCATATTATTAACCATATTATGCTAATATGATCGATAGAACGACAATTACTATACTTATTACTCTTATTATTATCAACCTAACTCATATTATTAGCCATATTATGCTTATATGATCGACAGAACGACAATTACTATACTTATTACACTCACTGTTATCAATCCAGCTCATATTTATAACCATATTATGCATCTATGATCGATAGCACGACAATTACTATACTTATTACTCTTATTATTATCAGCCTAACACATATTATTAGCCATGTTATGCTTATATGATCGATAGAACGACAATTACTATACTCATTACTCTTATTATTATCAATCTAACTCAAATTATTAACCATATTATGCTAATATGATCGATAGAACGACAACTACTATACTTTTTACTCTCACTACTATCAATCTAACCCATATTATTAACCATATTATGAAGATATGATCGACAGCACGACATTTACTATACTCATTTCTCTTATTATTATCGATCTAACTCATATTATTAACCATGTTATACAGATATGATCGATAGAACTACAATTAGTATACTCATTACTCTTATTATTATCAACCTAACTCATATTATTAACCATATTATGCTAATATGATCGATAGAACGACAATTACTATACTTATTACACTCGCTATTATCAATCTAACTCATATTATTAACCATATTATGCAGATATGATCGATAGAACGACAATTACTATATTTATTACTCTTATTATTATCAATCTAACTCATATTATTAGCTATATTATGCTTATATGATCGACAGAACGACAATTACTATACTTATTACACTCACTGTTATCAATCTAGCTCATATTATTAACCATATTATGCAAATATGATCGATAGAACGACAATTACTATAGTTATTGCTCTTATTATTATCAGCCTAACTCATATTATTAGCCATGTTGTGCTTATATGATCGATAGAACGACAATTACTATACTCATTACTCTTATTATTATCAATCTAACTCATATTATTAACCATATTATGCAAATATGATCGATAGAACGGCAATTACTATACTTATTACTCTTATTAATATTAGCCTAACTCATATTATTAGCCATATTATGCTTATATGATCGATAGAACGACAATTACTATACTCATTACTCTTATTATTATCAATCTAACTCATATTATTAACCATATTATGCTAATATGATCGATAGAACGACAATTACTATACTTATTACTCTTATTATTATCAACCTAACTCATATTATTAGCCATATTATGCTTATATGATCGACAGAACGACAATTACTATACTTATTACACTCACTATTATCAATCTAACTCATATCATTAACCATATTATGCAGCTATGATCGATAGCACGACAATTACTATACTTATTACTCTTATTATTATCAGCCTAATTCATTTTATTACCCATATTATGCTTATATGATCGATAGAACGACAATTACTATACTCATTACTCTTATTATTATCAATCTAACTCATATTATTAGCCATATTATGCTAATATGATCGATAGAACGACAATTACTCTACTTATTACACACACTATTATCGGTCTAACTCATATTATTAACCATATTATGCAGATATGATCGATAGCACGACAATTACTATACTCATTACTCTTATTATTATCAATCTAACTCATATTATTAACCATATTATGCTAATATGATCGATAGAACGACAATTACTATACTCATTACTCTTATTATTATCAATCTAACTCATATTATTAACCATATTATGCAAATATGATCGATAGAACGACAAGTACTATACTTATTACTCTTATTAATATCAGCCTAACTCATATTATTAGCCATGTTATGCTTATATGATCGATAGAACGACAATTACTATACTCATTACTCTTATTATTATCAATCTAACTCAAATTATTAACCATATTATGCTAATATGATCGATACAGCGACAACTACTATACTTATTACACTCACTACTATCAATCTAACCCATATTATTAACCATATTATGCAGATATGATCGACAGCACGACATTTACTATACTCATTTCTCTTATTATTATCGATCTAACTCATATTATTAACCATGTTATACAGATATGATCGATAGAACTACAATTAGTATACTCATTACTCTTATTATTATCAACCTAACTCATATTATTAACCATATTATGCTAATATGATCGATAGAACGACAATTACTATACTTATTACACTCGCTATTATCAATCTAACTCATATTATTAACCATATTATGCAGATATGATCGATAGAACGACAATTACTATATTTATTACTCTTATTGTTATCAATCTAACTCATATTATTAGCTATATTATGCTTATATGATCGACAGAACGACAATTACTATACTTATTACACTCACTGTTATCAATCTAGCTCATATTATTAACCATATTATGCAAATATGATCGATAGAACGACAATTACTATAGTTATTGCTCTTATTATTATCAGCCTAACTCATATTATTAGCCATGTTGTGCTTATATGATCGATAGAACGACAATTACTATACTCATTACTCTTATTATTATCAATCTAACTCATATTATTAACCATATTATGCAAATATGATCGATAGAACGGCAATTACTATACTTATTACTCTTATTAATATTAGCCTAACTCATATTATTACCCATATTATGCTTATATGATCGATAGAACGACAAATACTATACTTATTACTCTTATTAATATCAGCCTAACTCGTATTATTAACCATATTATGCTAATATGATCGATAGAACGACAATTACTATACTTATTACTCTTATTATTATCAACCTAACTCATATTATTAGCCATATTATGCTTATATGATCGACAGAACGACAATTACTATACTTATTACACTCACTATTATCAATCTAACTCATATCATTAACCATATTATGCAGCTATGATCGATAGCACGACAATTACTATACTTATTACTCTTATTATTATCAGCCTAATTCATTTTATTACCCATATTATGCTTATATGATCGATAGAACGACAATTACTATACTCATTACTCTTATTATTATCAATCTAACTCATATTATTAGCCATATTATGCTAATATGATCGATAGAACGACAATTACTATACTTATTACACACACTATTATCGGTCTAACTCATATTATTAACCATATTATGCAGATATGATCGATAGCACGACAATTACTATACTCATTACTCTTATTATTATCAATCTAACTCATATTATTAACCACATTATGCTAATATGATCGATAGAACGACAATTACTATACTTATTACTCTTATTATTATCAACCTAACTCATATTATTAGCCATATTATGCTTATATGATCGACAGAACGACAATTACTATACTTATTACACTCACTATTATCAATCTAACTCATATCATTAACCATATTATGCAGCTATGATCGATAGCACGACAATTACTATACTTATTACTCTTATTATTATCAGCCTAACTCATATTATTAGCCATATTAGGCTAATATGATCGATAGAACGACAATTACTATACTCATTACTCTTATTATTATCAATCTAGCTCATATTATTAACCATATTATGCAAATATGATCGATAGCACGACAATTACTATACTTATTACTCTTAATATTATCAGCCTAACTCATATTATTAGCCATATTATGCTTATATGATCGATAGAACGACAATTACTATACTCATTACTCTTATTATTATCAATCTAACTCATATTATTAACCATATTATGCTAATATGATCGATAGAACGACAACTACTATACTTATTACACTCACTATTATCAATCTAACCCATATTATTAACCATATTATGCAGATATGATCGACAGCACGACATTTACTATACTCATTTCTCTTATTATTATCGATCTAACTCATATTATTAACCATGTTATACAGATATGATCGATAGAAATACAATTAGTATACTCATTACTCTTATTATTATCAACCTAACTCATATTATTAACCATATTATGCTAATATGATCGATAGAACGACAATTACTATACTTATTACACTCGCTATTATCAATCTAACTCATATTATTAACCATATTATGCAGATATGATCGATAGAACGACAATTACTATATTTATTACTCTTATTATTATCAATCTAACTCATATTATTAGCTATATTATGCTTATATGATCGACAGAACGACAATTACTATACTTATTACACTCACTGTTATCAATCTAGCTCATATTATTAACCATATTATGCAAATATGATCGATAGAACGACAATTACTATAGTTATTGCTCTTATTATTATCAGCCTAACTCATATTATTAGCCATGTTGTGCTTATATGATCGATAGAACGACAATTACTATACTCATTACTCTTATTATTGTCAATCTAACTCATATTATTAACCATATTATGCAAATATGATCGATAGAACGACAAATACTATACTTATTACTCTTATTAATATCAGCCTAACTCATATTATTAGCCATATTATGCTTATATGATCGATAGAACGACAATTACTATACTCATTACTCTTATTATTATCAATCTAACTCATATTATTAACCATATTATGCTAATATGATCGATAGAACGACAATTACTATACTTATTACTCTTATTATTATCAACCTAACTCATATTATTAGCCATATTATGCTTATATGATCGACAGAACGACAATTACTATACTTATTACACTCACTATTATCAATCTAACTCATATTATTAACCATATTATGCAGCTATGATCGATAGCACGACAATTACTATGCTTATTACTCTTATTATTATCAGCCTAACTCATTTTATTACCCATATTATGCTTATATGATCGATAGAACGACAATTACTATACTCATTACTCTTATTGTTATCAATCTAACTCATATTATTAGCCATATTATGCTTATATGATCGATAGAACGACAATTACTATACTTGTTACTCTTATTATTATCAACCTAACTCATATTATTAGCCATATTATGCTTATATGATCGACAGAACGACAATTACTATAGTTATTGCTCTTATTATTATCAGCCTAACTCATATTATTAGCCATGTTGTGCTTATATGATCGATAGAACGACAATTACTATACTCATTACTCTTATTATTATCAATCTAACTCATATTATTAACCATATTATGCAAATATGATCGATAGAACGACAATTACTATACTTATTACTCTTATTAATATCAGCCTAACTCATATGATTAGCCATATTATGCTTATATGATCGATAGAACGACAATTACTATACTCATTACTCTTATTATTATCAATCTAACTCATCTTATTAACCATATTATGCTAATATGATCGATAGAACGACAATTACTATACTTATTACTCTTATTATTATCAACCTAACTCATATTATTAGCCATATTATGCTTATATGATCGACAGAACGACAATTACTATACTTATTACACTCACTATTATCAATCTAACTCATATCATTAACCATATTATGCAGCTATGATCGATAGCACGACAATTACTATACTTATTACTCTTATTATTATCAGCCTAACTCATATTATTAGCCATATTATTCTTATATGATCGATAGAACGACAATTACTATACTCATTACTCTTATTATTATCAACCTAACTCATATTATTAGCCATATTATGCTTATATGATCGACAGAACGACAATTACTATACTTATTACACTAACTATTATCAATCTAACTCATATTATTAACCATATTATGCAGATATGATCGATAGCACGACAATTACTATACTTATTACTCTTATTATTATCAGCCTAACTCATTTTATTACCCATATTATGCTTATATGATCGATAGAACGACAATTACTATACTCATTACTCTTATTATTATCAATCTAACTCATATTATTAGCCATATTATGCTTATATGATCGATAGAACGACAATTACTATACGTATTACTCTTATTATTATCAACCTAACTCTTATTATTAGCCATATTATGCTTATATGATCGACAGAACGACAATTACTATACTCATTACTCTTATTATTATCAATCTAACTCATATTTTTAAACATATTATGCAGGTATGATTGATAGAACTACAATTACTATACTCATTACTCTTATTATTATCAATCTAACTCATATTGTTAGCCATATTATGGTTATATGATCGATAGAAAGACAATCACTATACTCATTACTCTTATTATTATCAATCTAACTCATATTATTAGCCATATTATGCTTATATGATCGCTAGAACGACAATTACTATACTTATTACACTCACTATTATCAGTCTAACTCATATTATTAACCATATTATGCAGATATGATCGATAGCACAATTACTATACTTATTACTCTTATTATTATCAGCCTAACTCATATTATTAGCCATGTTGTGCTTATATGATCGATAGAACGACAATTACTGTACTCATTACTCTTATTATTATCAATCTAACTCATATTATTAACCATATTATGCTAATATGATCGATAGAACGACAATTACTATACTTATTACTCTTATTATTATCAACCTAACTCATATTATTAGCCATATTATGCTTATATGATCGATAGAACGACAATTACTATACTCATTACTCTTATTATTATCAATCTAACTCATATTATTAACCATATTATGCTAATATGATCGATAGAACGACAATTACTATACTTATTACTCTTATTATTATCAACCTAACTCATATTATTAGCCATATTATGCTTATATGATCGACAGAACGACAATTACTATACTTATTACACTCACTATTATCAATCTAACTCATATTATTAACCATATTATGCAGCTATGATCGATAGCACGACAATTACTATGCTTATTACTCTTATTATTATCAGCCTAACTCATTTTATTACCCATATTATGCTTATATGATCGATAGAACGACAATTACTATACTCATTACTCTTATTGTTATCAATCTAACTCATATTATTAGCCATATTATGCTTATATGATCGATAGAACGACAATTACTATACCTGTTACTCTTATTATTATCAACCTAACTCATATTATTAGCCATATTATGCTTATATGATCGACAGAACGACAATTACTATAGTTATTGCTCTTATTATTATCAGCCTAACTCATATTATTAGCCATGTTGTGCTTATATGATCGATAGAACGACAATTACTATACTCATTACTCTTATTATTATCAATCTAACTCATATTATTAACCATATTATGCAAATATGATCGATAGAACGACAATTACTATACTTATTACTCTTATTAATATCAGCCTAACTCATATGATTAGCCATATTATGCTTATATGATCGATAGAACGACAATTACTATACTCATTACTCTTATTATTATCAATCTAACTCATCTTATTAACCATATTATGCTAATATGATCGATAGAACGACAATTACTATACTTATTACTCTTATTATTATCAACCTAACTCATATTATTAGCCATATTATGCTTATATGATCGACAGAACGACAATTACTATACTTATTACACTCACTATTATCAATCTAACTCATATCATTAACCATATTATGCAGCTATGATCGATAGCACGACAATTACTATACTTATTACTCTTATTATTATCAGCCTAACTCATATTATTAGCCATATTATTCTTATATGATCGATAGAACGACAATTACTATACTCATTACTCTTATTATTATCAACCTAACTCATATTATTAGCCATATTATGCTTATATGATCGACAGAACGACAATTACTATACTTATTACACTAACTATTATCAATCTAACTCATATTATTAACCATATTATGCAGATATGATCGATAGCACGACAATTACTATACTTATTACTCTTATTATTATCAGCCTAACTCATTTTATTACCCATATTATGCTTATATGATCGATAGAACGACAATTACTATACTCATTACTCTTATTATTATCAATCTAACTCATATTATTAGCCATATTATGCTTATATGATCGATAGAACGACAATTACTATACGTATTACTCTTATTATTATCAACCTAACTCTTATTATTAGCCATATTATGCTTATATGATCGACAGAACGACAATTACTATACTCATTACTCTTATTATTATCAATCTAACTCATATTTTTAAACATATTATGCAGGTATGATTGATAGAACTACAATTAGTATACTCATTACTCTTATTATTATCAACCTAACTCATATTATTAACCATATTATGCTAATATGATCGATAGAACGACAATTACTATACTTATTACACTCGCTATTATCAATCTAACTCATATTATTAACCATATTATGCAGATATGATCGATAGAACGACAATTACTATATTTATTACTCTTATTGTTATCAATCTAACTCATATTATTAGCTATATTATGCTTATATGATCGACAGAACGACAATTACTATACTTATTACACTCACTGTTATCAATCTAGCTCATATTATTAACCATATTATGCAAATATGATCGATAGAACGACAATTACTATAGTTATTGCTCTTATTATTATCAGCCTAACTCATATTATTAGCCATGTTGTGCTTATATGATCGATAGAACGACAATTACTATACTCATTACTCTTATTATTATCAATCTAACTCATATTATTAACCATATTATGCAAATATGATCGATAGAACGGCAATTACTATACTTATTACTCTTATTAATATTAGCCTAACTCATATTATTACCCATATTATGCTTATATGATCGATAGAACGACAATTACTATACTCATTACTCTTATTATTATCAATCTAACTCGTATTATTAACCATATTATGCTAATATGATCGATAGAACGACAATTACTATACTTATTACTCTTATTATTATCAACCTAACTCATATTATTAGCCATATTATGCTTATATGATCGACAGAACGACAATTACTATACTTATTACACTCACTATTATCAATCTAACTCATATCATTAACCATATTATGCAGCTATGATCGATAGCACGACAATTACTATACTTATTACTCTTATTATTATCAGCCTAATTCATTTTATTACCCATATTATGCTTATATGATCGATAGAACGACAATTACTATACTCATTACTCTTATTATTATCAATCTAACTCATATTATTAGCCATATTATGCTAATATGATCGATAGAACGACAATTACTATACTTATTACACACACTATTATCGGTCTAACTCATATTATTAACCATATTATGCAGATATGATCGATAGCACGACAATTACTATACTCATTACTCTTATTATTATCAATCTAACTCATATTATTAACCACATTATGCTAATATGATCGATAGAACGACAATTACTATACTTATTACTCTTATTATTATCAACCTAACTCATATTATTAGCCATATTATGCTTATATGATCGACAGAACGACAATTACTATACTTATTACACTCACTATTATCAATCTAACTCATATCATTAACCATATTATGCAGCTATGATCGATAGCACGACAATTACTATACTTATTACTCTTATTATTATCAGCCTAACTCATATTATTAGCCATATTAGGCTAATATGATCGATAGAACGACAATTACTATACTCATTACTCTTATTATTATCAATCTAGCTCATATTATTAACCATATTATGCAAATATGATCGATAGCACGACAATTACTATACTTATTACTCTTAATATTATCAGCCTAACTCATATTATTAGCCATATTATGCTTATATGATCGATAGAACGACAATTACTATACTCATTACTCTTATTATTATCAATCTAACTCAAATTATTAACCATATTATGCTAATATGATCGATAGAACGACAACTACTATACTTATTACACTCACTATTGTCAATCTAACCCATATTATTAACCATATTATGCAGATATGATCGACAGCACGACATTTACTATACTCATTTCTCTTATTATTATCGATCTAACTCATATTATTAACCATGTTATACAGATATGATCGATAGAACTACAATTAGTATACTCATTACTCTTATTATTATCAACCTAACTCATATTATTAACCATATTATGCTAATATGATCGATAGAACGACAATTACTATACTTATTACACTCGCTATTATCAATCTAACTCATATTATTAACCATATTATGCAGATATGATCGATAGAACGACAATTACTATATTTATTACTCTTATTATTATCAATCTAACTCATATTATTAGCTATATTATGCTTATATGATCGACAGAACGACAATTACTATACTTATTACACTCACTGTTATCAATCTAGCTCATATTATTAACCATATTATGCAAATATGATCGATAGAACGACAATGACTATAGTTATTGATCTTATTATTATCAGCCTAACTCATATTATTATCCATGTTGTGCTTATATGATCGATAGAACGACAATTACTATACTCATTACTCTTATTATTATCAATCTAACTCATATTATTAACCATATTATGCAAATATGATCGATAGAACGACAACTACTATACTTATTACACTCACTATTATCAATCTAACCCATATTATTAACCATATTATGCAGATATGATCGACAGCACGACATTTACTATACTCATTTCTCTTATTATTATCGAGCTAACTCATATTATTAACCATGTTATACAGATATGATCGATAGAACTACAATTAGTATACTCATTACTCTTATTATTATCAATCTAACTCATATTATTAGCTATATTATGCTTATATGATCGACAGAACGACAATTACTATACTTATTACACTCGCTATTATCAATCTAACTCATATTATTAACCATATTATGCAGATATGATCGATAGAACGACAATTACTATATTTATTACTCTTATTATTATCAATCTAACTCATATTATTAGCTATATTATGCTTATATGATCGACAGAACGGCAATTACTATACTTATTACACTCACTGTTATCAATCTAGCTCATATTATTAACCATATTATGCAAATATGATCGATAGAACGACAATTAGTATACTTATTACTCTTATTAATATCAGCCTAACTCATATTATTAGCCATATTATGCTTATATGATCGATAGAACGACAATTACAATACTCATTACTCTTATTATTATCAATCTAACTCATATTATTAGCCATATTATGCTTATATGATCGATAGAACGACAATTACTATACGTATTACTCTTATTATTATCAACCTAACTCTTATTATTAGCCATATTATGCTTATATGATCGACAGAACGACAATTACTATACTCATTACTCTTATTATTATCAATCTAACTCATATTTTTAAACATATTATGCAGGTATGATTGATAGAACTACAATTACTATACTCATTACTCTTATTATTATCAATCTAACTCATATTGTAAGCCATATTATGGTTATATGATCGATAGAAAGACAATCACTATACTCATTACTCTTATTATTATCAATCTAACTCATATTATTAGCCATATTATGCTTATATGATCGCTAGAACGACAATTACTATACTTATTACACTCACTATTATCAGTCTAACTCATATTATTAACCATATTATGCAGATATGATCGATAGCACGACAATTACTATACTTATTACTCTTATTATTATCAGCCTAACTCATATTATTAGCCATATTATGCTTATATGATCGATAGAACGACAATTACTGTACTCATTACTCTTATTATTATCAATCTAACTCATATTATTAACCATATTATGCTAATATGATCGATAGAACGACAATTACTATACTTATTACTCTTATTATTATCAACCTAACTCATATTATTAGCCATATTATGCTTATATGATCGACAGAACGACAATTACTATACTTATTTCACTCACTGTTATCAATCCAGCTCATATTATTAACCATATTATGCCAATATGATCGATAGCACGACAATTACTATACTTATTACTCTTAATATTATCAGCCTAACTCATATTATTAGCCATATTATGCTTATATGATCGATAGAACGACAATTACTATACTCATTACTCTTATTATTATCAATCTAACTCAAATTATTAACCATATTATGCTAATATGATCGATAGAACGACAACTACTATATTTATTACTCTTATTATTATCAATCTATCTCATATTATTAGCTATATTATGCTTATATGATCGACAGAACGACAATTACTATACTTATTACACTCACTGTTATCAATCTAGCTCATATTATTAACCATATTATGCAAATATGATCGATAGAACGACAATTACTATAGTTATTGCTCTTATTATTATCAGCTTAACTCATATTATTAGCCATGTTGTGCTTATATGATCGATAGAACGACAATTACTATACTCATTACTCTTATTATTATCAATCTAACTCATATTATTAACCATATTATGCAAATATGATCGATAGAACGACAATTACTATACTTATTACTCTTATTAATATCAGCCTAACTCATATTATTAGCCATATTATGCTTATATGATCGATAGAACGACAATTACTATACTCATTACTCTTATTATTATCAATCTAACTCATATTATTAACCATATTATGCTAATATGATCGATAGAACGACAATTACTATACTTATTACTCTTATTATTATCAACCTAACTCATATTATTAGCCATATTATGCTTATATGATCGACAGAACGACAATTACTATACTTATTACACTCACTATTATCAATCTAACTCATATCATTAACCATATTATGCAGCTATGATCGATAGCACGACAATTACTATACTTATTACTCTTATTATTATCAGCCTAACTCATATTATTAGCCATATTAGGCTTATATGATCGATAGAACGACAATTACTATACTCATTACTCTTATTATTATCAATCTAACTCATATTATTAACCATATTATGCAGATATGATCCATAGCACGATAATTACTATACTCATTACTCTTATTAATATCAATCTAACTCATATTATTAACCATATTATGCTAATATGATCGATAGAACGACAACTACTATACTTATTACACTCACTATTATCAATCTAACCCATATTATTAACCATATTATGCAGATATGATCGACAGCACGACATTTACTATACTCATTTCTCTTATTATTATCGATCTAACTCATATTATTAACCATGTTATACAGATATGATCGATAGAACTACAATTAGTATACTCATTACTCTTATTATTATCAATCTAACTCATATTATTAGCTATATTATGCTTATATGATCGACAGAACGACAATTACTATACTTATTACACTCACTGTTACCAATCTAGCTCATATTATTAACCATATTATGCAAATATGATCGATAGAACGACAATTACTATAGTTATTGCTCTTATTATTATCAGCCTAACTCATATTATTAGCCATGTTGTGCTTATATGATCGATAGAACGACAATTACTATACTCATTACTCTTATTATTATCAATCTAACTCATATTATTAACCATATTATGCAAATATGATCGATAGAACGACAATTACTATACTTATTACTCTTATTAATATCAGCCTAACTCATATTATTAGCCATATTATGCTTATATGATCGATAGAACGACAATTACTATACACATTACTCTTATTATTATCAATCTAACTCATATTATTAACCATATTATGCTAATATGATCGATAGAACGACAATTACTATACTTATTACTCTTATTATTATCAACCTAACTCATATTATTAGCCATATTATGCTTATATGATCGACAGAACGACAATTACTATACTCATTACTCTTATTATTATCAATCTAGCTCATATTATTAACCATATTATGCAAATATGATCGATAGAACGACAATTACTATAGTTATTGCTCTTATTATTATCAGCTTATTATTATTATTATCAACTCATATTATTAGCCATGTTGTGCTTATATGATCGATAGAACGACAATTACTATACTCATTACTCTTATTATTATCAATCTAACTCATATTATTAACCATATTATGCAAATATGATCGATAGCACGACAATTACTATACTTATTACTCTTAATATTATCAGCCTAACTCATATTATTAGCCATATTATGCTTATATGATCGATAGAACGACAATTACTATACTCATTACTCTTATTATTATCAATCTAACTCATATTATTAACCATATTATGCTAATATGATCGATAGAACGACAACTACTATACTTATTACACTCACTATTATCAATCTAACCCATATTATTAACCATATTATGCAGATATGATCGACAGCACGACATTTACTATACTCATTTCTCTTATTATTATCAATCTAACTCATATTATTAGCTATATTATGCTTAAATGATCGACAGAACGACAATTACTATACTTATTACACTCACTGTTATCAATCTAGCTCATAATATTAACCATATTATGCAAATATGATCGATAGAACGACAATTACTATAGTTCTTGCTCTTATTATTATCAGCCTAACTCATATTATTAGCCATGTTGTGCTTATATGATCGATAGAACGACAATTACTATACTCATTACTCTTATTATTATCAATCTAACTCATATTATTAACCATATTATGCAAATATGATCGATAGAACGACAATTACCATACTTATTACTCTTATTAATATCAGCCTAACTCATATTATTAGCCATATTATGCTTATATGATCGATAGAACGACAATTACTATACTCATTACTCTTATTATTATCAATCTAACTCATATTATTAACCATATTATGCTAATATGATCGATAGAACGACAATTACTATACTTATTACTCTTATTATTATCAACCTAACTCATATTATTAGCCATATTATGCTTATATGATCGACAGAACGACAATTACTATACTTATTACACTCACTATTATCAATCTAGCTCATATTATTAACCATATTATGCAAATATGATCGATAGAACGACAATTACTATAGTTATTGCTCTTATTATTATCAGCCTAACTCATATTATTAGCCATGTTGTGCTTATATGATCGATAGAACGACAATTACTATACTCATTACTCTTATTATTATCAATCTAACTCATATTATTAACCATATTATGCAAATATGATCGATAGAACGACAATTACTATACTTATTACTCTTATTAATATCAGCCTAACTCATATTATTAGCCATATTATGCTTATATGATCGATAGAACGACAATTACTATACACATTACTCTTATTATTATCAATCTAACTCATATTATTAACCATATTATGCTAATATGATCGATAGAACGACAATTACTATACTTATTACTCTTATTATTATCAACCTAACTCATATTATTAGCCATATTATGCTTATATGATCGACAGAACGACAATTACTATACTTATTACACTCACTATTATCAATCTAACTCATATCATTAACCATATTATGCCAATATGATCGATAGCACGACAATTACTATACTTATTACTCTTAATATTATCAGCCTAACTCATATTATTAGCCATATTAGGCTAATATGATCGATAGAACGACAATTACTATACTCATTACTCTTATTATTATCAATCTAGCTCATATTATTAACCATATTATGCAAATATGATCGATAGAACGACAATTACTATAGTTATTGCTCTTATTATTATCAGCTTATTATTATTATTATCAACTCATATTATTAGCCATGTTGTGCTTATATGATCGATAGAACGACAATTACTATACTCATTACTCTTATTATTATCAATCTAACTCATATTATTAACCATATTATGCAAATATGATCGATAGCACGACAATTACTATACTTATTACTCTTAATATTATCAGCCTAACTCATATTATTAGCCATATTATGCTTATATGATCGATAGAACGACAATTACTATACTCATTACTCTTATTATTATCAATCTAACTCATATTATTAACCATATTATGCTAATATGATCGATAGAACGACAACTACTATACTTATTACACTCACTATTATCAATCTAACCCATATTATTAACCATATTATGCAGATATGATCGACAGCACGACATTTACTATACTCATTTCTCTTATTATTATCGATCTAACTCATATTATTAACCATGTTATACAGATATGATCGATAGAAATACAATTAGTATACTCATTACTCTTATTATTATCAACCTAACTCATATTATTAACCATATTATGCTAATATGATCGATAGAACGACAATTACTATACTTATTACACTCGCTATTATCAATCTAACTCATATTATTAAACATATTATGCAGATATGATCGATAGAACGACAATTACTATATTTATTACTCTTATTATTATCAATCTAACTCATATTATTAGCTATATTATGCTTAAATGATCGACAGAACGACAATTACTATACTTATTACACTCACTGTTATCAATCTAGCTCATAATATTAACCATATTATGCAAATATGATCGATAGAACGACAATTACTATAGTTCTTGCTCTTATTATTATCAGCCTAACTCATATTATTAGCCATGTTGTGCTTATATGATCGATAGAACGACAATTACTATACTCATTACTCTTATTATTATCAATCTAACTCATATTATTAACCATATTATGCAAATATGATCGATAGAACGACAATTACCATACTTATTACTCTTATTAATATCAGCCTAACTCATATTATTAGCCATATTATGCTTATATGATCGATAGAACGACAATTACTATACTCATTACTCTTATTATTATCAATCTAACTCATATTATTAACCATATTATGCTAATATGATCGATAGAACGACAATTACTATACTTATTACTCTTATTATTATCAACCTAACTCATATTATTAGCCATATTATGCTTATATGATCGACAGAACGACAATTACTATACTTATTACACTCACTATTATCAATCTAACTCATATTATTAACCATATTATGCAGCTATGATCGATAGCACGACAATTACTATACTTATTGCTCTTATTATTATCAGCCTAACTCATATTATTAGCCATATTATGCTTATATGATCGACAGAACGACAATTACTATACTCATTACTCTTATTATTATCAATCTAACTCATATTATTAACCATATTATGCTAATATGATCGATAGAACGACAATTACTATACTTATTACTCTTATTATTATCAACCTAACTCATATTATTAGCCATATTATGCTTATATGATCGACAGAACGACAATTACTATACTTATTACACACACTATTATCAGTCTAACTCATATTATTAACCATATTATGCAGATATGATCGACAGAACAACAATTGCTATACTTATTACACTCACTGTTATCAATCTAACTCATATTATTATCCATATTATGCAAATATGTTCGATAGAACGACAATTACTATACTTATTACTCTTATTATTATCAGCCTAACTCATATTATTAGTCATATTATGCTTATATGATCGATAGAACGACAATTACTATACTCATTACTCTTATTATTATCAATCTAACTCATATTATTAACCATATTATGCTAATATGATCGATAGAACGACAATTACTATACTTATTACTCTTATTATTATCAACCTAACTCATATTATTAGCCATATTATGCTTATATGATCGACAGAACGACAATTACTATACTTATTACACTCACTATTATCAATCTAACTCATATTATTAACCATATTATGCAGCTATGATCGATAGCACGACAATTACTATACTTATTGCTCTTATTATTATCAGCCTAACTCATATTATTAGCCATATTATGCTTATATGATCGACAGAACGACAATTACTATACTCATTACTCTTATTATTATCAATCTAACTCATATTATTAACCATATTATGCTAATATGATCGATAGAACGACAATTACTATACTTATTACTCTTATTATTATCAACCTAACTCATATTATTAGCCATATTATGCTTATATGATCGACAGAACGACAATTACTATACTTATTACACACACTATTATCAGTCTAACTCATATTATTAACCATATTATGCAGATATGATCGACAGAACAACAATTGCTATACTTATTACACTCACTGTTATCAATCTAACTCATATTATTATCCATATTATGCAAATATGTTCGATAGAACGACAATTACTATACTTATTACTCTTATTATTATCAGCCTAACTCATATTATTAGTCATATTATGCTTATATGATCGATAGAACGACAATTACTATACTCATTACTCTTATTATTATCAATCTAACTCATATTATTAACCATATTATGCTAATATGATCGATAGAACGACAATTACTATACTTATTACTCTTATTATTATCAACCTAACTCATATTATTAGCCATATTATGCTTATATGATCGACAGAACGACAATTACTATACTTATTACACTCACTATTATCAATCTAACTCATATTATTAACCATATTATGCAGCTATGATCGATAGCACGACAATTACTATACTTATTGCTCTTATTATTATCAGCCTAACTCATATTATTAGCCATATTATGCTTATATGATCGACAGAACGACAATTACTATACTCATTACTCTTATTATTATCAATCTAACTCATATTATTAACCATATTATGCTAATATGATCGATAGAACGACAATTACTATACTTATTACTCTTATTATTATCAACCTAACTCATATTATTAGCCATATTATGCTTATATGATCGACAGAACGACAATTACTATACTTATTACACACACTATTATCAGTCTAACTCATATTATTAACCATATTATGCAGATATGATCGACAGAACAACAATTGCTATACTTATTACACTCACTGTTATCAATCTAACTCATATTATTATCCATATTATGCAAATATGTTCGATAGAACGACAATTACTATACTTATTACTCTTATTATTATCAGCCTAACTCATATTATTAGTCATATTATGCTTATATGATCGATAGAACGACAATTACTATACTCATTACTCTTATTATTATCAATCTAACTCATATTTTTAAACATATTATGCAGATATGATTGATAGAACTACAATTACTATACTCATTACTCTTATTATTATCAATCTAACTCATATTGTTAGCCATATTATGGTTATATGATCGATAGAAAGACAATCACTATACTCATTACTCTTATTATTATCAATCTAACTCATATTATTAGCCATATTATGCTTATATGATCGCTAGAACGACAATTACTATACTTATTACACTCACTATTATCAGTCTAACTCATATTATTAACCATATTATGCAGATATGATCGATAGCACGACAATTACTATACTTATTATTCTTATTATTATCAGCCTAACTCATATTATTAGCCATATTATGCTTATATGATCGATAGAACGACAATTACTATACTCATTACTCTTATTATTATCAATCTAACTCATGTTATTAACCATATTATGCTAATATGATCGATAGAACGACAATTACTATAGTTATTGCTCTTATTATTATCAGCCTAACTCATATTATTAACCATGTTATACAGATATGATCGATAGAACTACAATTAGTATACTCATTACTCTTATTATTATCAACCTAACTCATATTATTAACCATATTATGCTAATATGATCGATAGAACGACAATTACTATACTTATTACACTCGCTATTATCAATCTAACTCATATTATTAACCATATTATGCAGATATGATCGATAGAACGACAATTACGATATTTATTACTCTTATTATTATCAATCTAACTCATATTATTAGCTATACTATGCTCATATGATCGACAGAACGACAATTACTATACTTATTACACTCACTGTTATCAATATAGCTCATATTATTAACCATATTATGCAAATATGATCGATAGAACGACAATTACTATAGTTATTGCTCTTATTATTATCAGCCTAACTCATATTATTAGCCATGTTGTGCTTATATGATCGATAGAACGACAATTACTATACTCATTACTCTTATTATTATCAATCTAACTCATATTATTAACCATATTATGCAAATATGATCGATAGAACGACAATTACTATACTTATTACTCTTAATATTATCAGCCTAACTCATATTATTAGCCATATTATGCTTATATGATCGATAGAACGACAATTACTATACTCATTACTCTTATTATTATCAATCTAACTCATATTATTAACCATATTATGCTAATATGATCGATAGAACGACTATTACTATACTTATTACACTCGCTATTATCAATCTAACTCATATTATTAACCATATTATGCAGATATGATCGATAGAACGACAATTACTATATTTATTACTCTTATTATTATCAATCTAACTCATATTATTAGCTATATTATGCTTATATGATCGACAGAACGACAATTACTATACTTATTACACTCACTGTTATCAATCTAGCTCATATTATTAACCATATTATGCAAATATGATCGATAGAACGACAATTACTATAGTTATTGCTCTTATTATTATCAGCTTAACTCATATTATTAGCCATGTTGTGCTTATATGATCGATAGAACGACAATTACTATACTCATTACTCTTATTATTATCAATCTAACTCATATTATTAACCATATTATGCAAATATGATCGATAGAACGACAATTACTATACTTATTACTCTTATTAATATCAGCCTAACTCATATTATTAGCCATATTATGCTTATATGATCGATAGAACGACAATTACTATACTCATTACTCTTATTATTATCAATCTAACTCATATTATTAACCATATTATGCTAATATGATCGATAGAACGACAATTACTATACTTATTACTCTTATTATTATCAACCTAACTCATATTATTAGCCATATTATGCTTATATGATCGACAGAACGACAATTACTATACTTATTACACTCACTATTATCAATCTAACTCATATCATTAACCATATTATGCAGCTATGATCGATAGCACGACAATTACTATACTTATTACTCTTATTATTATCAGCCTAACTCATATTATTAGCCATATTAGGCTTATATGATCGATAGAACGTCAATTACTATACTCATTACTCTTATTATTATCAATCTAACTCATATTATTAACCATATTATGCTAATATGATCGATAGAACGACAACTACTATACTTATTACACTCACTATTATCAATCTAACCCATATTATTAACCATATTATGCAGATATGATCGACAGCACGACATTTACTATACTCATTTCTCTTATTATTATCGATCTAACTCATATTATTAACCATGTTATACAGATATGATCGATAGAACTACAATTAGTATACTCATTACTCTTATTATTATCAATCTAACTCATATTATTAGCTATATTATGCTTATATGATCGACAGAACGACAATTACTATACTTATTACACTCACTGTTACCAATCTAGCTCATATTATTAACCATATTATGCAAATATGATCGATAGAACGACAATTACTATAGTTATTGCTCTTATTATTATCAGCCTAACTCATATTATTAGCCATGTTGTGCTTATATGATCGATAGAACGACAATTACTATACTTATTACTCTTATTAATATCAGCCTAACTCATATTATTAGCCATATTATGCTTATATGATCGACAGAACGACAATTACTATACTTATTACACTCACTATTATCAATCTAACTCATATCATTAACCATATTATGCAGCTATGATCGATAGCACGACAATTACTATACTTATTACTCTTATTATTATCAGCCTAACTCATATTATTAGCCATATTAGGCTTATATGATCGATAGAACGATAATTACTATACTCATTACTCTTATTATTATCAATCTAACTCATAGTATTAACCATATTATGCAGATATGATCGATAGCACGACAATTACTATACTTATTACTCTTATTATTATCAGCCTAACTCATATTATTAGCCATATTAGGCTTATATGATCGAGAGAACGACAATTACTATACTTATTACACTCACTGTTATCAATCTAACTCATATTATTAACCATATTACGCAAATATGATCAATAGAACGACAAGTACTATACTTATTACTCTTATTGTTATCAACCTAACTCATATTATTAGCCATATTATGCTTATATGATCGACAGAACGACAATTACTATACTTATTACACTCACTGTTATCAATCCAGCTCATATTATTAACCATATTATGCAAATATGATCGATAGCACGACAATTACTATACTTATTACTCTTATTATTATCAGCCTAACTCATATTATTAGCCATACTAGGCTTATATGATCGATAGAACGACAATTACTATACTCATTACTCTTATTATTATCAATCTAACTCAAATTATTAACCATATTATGCTAATATGATCGATAGAACGACAACTACTATACTTATTACACTCACTATTATCAATCTAACCCATATTATTAACCATATTATGCAGATATGATCGACAGCACGACATTTACTATACTCATTTCTCTTATTATTATCGATCTAACTCATATTATTAACCATGTTATACAGATATGATCGATAGAACTACAATTAGTATACTCATTACTCTTATTATTATCAACCTAACTCATATTATTAACCATATTATGCTAATATGATCGATAGAACGACAATTACTATACTTATTACACTCGCTATTATCAATCTAACTCATATTATTAACCATATTATGCAGATATGATCGATAGAACGACAATTACGATATTTATTACTCTTATTATTATCAATCTAACTCATATTATTAGCTATACTATGCTCATATGATCGACAGAACGACAATTACTATACTTATTACACTCACTGTTATCAATATAGCTCATATTATTAACCATATTATGCAAATATGATCGATAGAACGACAATTACTATAGTTATTGCTCTTATTATTATCAGCCTAACTCATATTATTAGCCATGTTGTGCTTATATGATGGATAGAACGACAATTACTATACTCATTACTCTTATTATTATCAATCTAACTCATATTATTAACCATATTATGCAAATATGATCGATAGAACGACAATTACTATACTTATTACTCTTACTAATATCAGCCTAACTCATATTATTAGCCATATTATGCTTATATGATCGATAGAACGACAATTACTATACTCATTACTCTTATTATTATCAATCTAACTCATATTATTAACCATATTATGCAGATATGATCGACAGCACGACATTTACTATACTCATTTCTCTTATTATTATCGATCTAACTCATATTATTAACCATGTTATACAGATATGATCGATAGAACTACAATTAGTATACTCATTACTCTTATTATTATCAACCTAACTCATATTATTAACCATATTATGCTAATATGATCGATAGAACGACAATTACTATACTTATTACACTCGCTATTATCAATCTAACTCATATTATTAACCATATTATGCAGATATGGTCGATAGAACGACAATTACGATATTTATTACTCTTATTATTATCAATCTACCTCATATTATTAGCTATACTATGCTTATATGATCGACAGAACGACAATTACTATACTTATTACACTCACTGTTATCAATATAGCTCATATTATTAACCATATTATGCAAATATGATCGATAGAACGACAATTACTATAGTTATTGCTCTTATTATTATCAGCCTAACTCATATTATTAGCCATGTTGTGCTTATATGATCGATAGAACGACAATTACTATACTCATTACTCTTATTATTATCAATCTAACTCATATTATTAACCATATTATGCAAATATGATCGATAGAACGACAATTACTATACTTATTACTCTTACTAATATCAGCCTAACTCATATTATTAGCCATATTATGCTTATATGATCGATAGAACGACAATTACTATACTCATTACTCTTATTATTATCAATCTAACTCATATTATTAACCATATTATTCTAATATGATCGATAGAACGACAATTACTATACTTATTACTCTTATTATTATCAACCTAACTCATATTATTAGCCATATTATGCTTATATGATCGACAGAACGACAATTACTATACTTATTACACTCACTGTTATCAATCCAGCTCATATTAATAACCACATTATGCATCTATGATCGATAGCACGACAATTACTATACTTATTACTCTTATTATTATCAGCCTAACTCATATTATTAGCCATACTAGGCTTATATGATCGATAGAACGACAATTACTATACTCATTACTCTTATTATTATCAATCTAACTCATATTATTAACCATATTATGCAGATATGATCGACAGCACGACATTTACTATACTCATTTCTCTTATTATTATCGATCTAACTCATATTATTAACCATGTTATACAGATATGATCGATAGAAATACAATTAGTATACTCATTACTCTTATTATTATCAACCTAACTCATATTATTAACCATATTATGCTAATATGATCGATAGAACGACAATTACTATACTTATAACACTCGCTATTATCAATCTAACTCATATTATTAACCATATTATGCAGATATGATCGATAGAACGACAATTACTATATTTATTACTCTTATTATTATCAATCTAACTCATATTATTAGCTATATTATGCTTATATGATCGACAGAACGACAATTACTATACTTATTACACTCACTGTTATCAATCTAGCTCATATTATTTACCATATTATGCAAATATGATCGATAGAACGACAATTACTATAGTTATTGCTCTTATTATTATCAGCCTAACTCATATTATTAGCTATGTTGTGCTTATATGATCGATAGCACGACAATTACTATACTCATTACTCTTATTATTATCAATCTAACTCATATTATTAACCATATTATGCTAATATGATCGACAGAACGACAATTACTATACTTATTACACTCACTGTTATCAATCCAGCTCATATTATTAACCATATTATGCAAATATGATCGATAGAACGACAATTACTATAGTTATTGCTCTTATTATTATCAGCCTAACTCATATTATTAGCCATGTTGTGCTTATATGATCGATAGAACGACAATTACTATACTCATTACTCTTATTATTATCAATCTAACTCATATTATTAACCATTTTATGCAAATATGATCGATAGAACGACAATTACTATACTTATTACTCTTATTAATATCAGCCTAACTCATATTATTAGCCATATTATGCTTATATGATCGATAGAACGATAATTACTATACTCATTACTCTTATTATTATCAATCTAACTCATATTATTAACCATATTATGCTAATATGATCGATAGAACGACAATTACTATACTTATTACTCTTATTATTATCAACCTAACTCATATTATTAGCCATATTATGCTTATATGATCGACAGAACGACAACTACTATACTTATTACACTCACTATTATCAATCTAACTCATATTATTAACCATATTATGCAGCTATGATCGAAAGCATGACAATTACTATACGTATTACTCTTATTATTATCAGCCTAACTCATATTATTAGCCATATTATGCTTATATGATCGATAGAACGACAATTACTATACTTATTACTCTTATTATTATCAACCTAACTCATATTATTAACCATATTATGCTAATATGATCGACAGAACGACAATTACTATACTTATTACACTCACTGTTATCAATCTAGCTCATATTATTAACCATATTATGCAAATATGATCGATAGAACGACAATTACTATAGTTATTGCTCTTATTATTATCAGCCTAACTCATATTATTAGCTATGTTGTGCTTATATGATCGATAGAACGACAATTACTATACTCATTACTCTTATTATTATCAATCTAACTCATATTATTAACCATATTATGCTAATATGATCGACAGAACGACAATTACTATACTTATTACACTCACTGTTATCAATCCAGCTCATATTATTAACCATATTATGCAAATATGATCGATAGCACGACAATTACTATACTTATTACTCTTAATATTATCAGCCTAACTCATATTATTAGCCATATTATGCTTATATGATCGATAGAACGACAATTACTATACTCATTGCTCTTATTATTATCAATCTAACTCATATTATTAGCTATATTATGCTTATATGATCGACAGAACGACAATTACTATACTTATTACACTCACTGTTATCAATCTAGCTCATATTATTTACCATATTATGCAAATATGATCGATAGAACGACAATTACTATAGTTATTGCTCTTATTATTATCAGCCTAACTCATATTATTAGCTATGTTGTGCTTATATGATCGATAGAACGACAATTACTATACTCATTACTCTTATTATTATCAATCTAACTCATATTATTAACCATATTATGCTTATATGATCGACAGAACGACAATTACTATACTTATTACACTCACTGTTATCAATCTAGCTCATATTATTAACCATATTATGCAAATATGATCGATAGAACGACGATTACTATAGTTATTGCTCTTATTAATATCAGCCTAACTCATATTATTAGCCATGTTGTGCTTATATGATCGATAGAACGACAATTACTATACTCATTACTCTTATTATTATCAATCTAACTCATATTATTAACCATATTATGCAAATATGATCGATAGAACGACAATTACTATACTTATTACTCTTATTAATATCAGCCTAACTCATATTATTAGCCATATTATGCTTATATGATCGATAGAACGATAATTACTATACTCATTACTCTTATTATTATCAATCTAACTCATATTATTAACCATATTATGCTAATATGATCGATAGAACGACAATTACTATACTTATTACTCTTATTATTATCAACCTAACTCATATTATTAGCCATATTATGCTTATATGATCGACAGAACGACAACTACTATACTTATTACACTCACTGTTATCAATCCAGCTCATATTAATAACCACATTATGCATCTATGATCGATAGCACGACAATTACTATACTTATTACTCTTATTATTATCAGCCTAACTCATATTATTAGCCATACTAGGCTTATATGATCGATAGAACGACAATTACTATACTCATTACTCTTATTATTATCAATCTAACTCATATTATTAACCATATTATGCAGATATGATCGACAGCACGACATTTACTATACTCATTTCTCTTATTATTATCGATCTAACTCATATTATTAACCATGTTATACAGATATGATCGATAGAAATACAATTAGTATACTCATTACTCTTATTATTATCAACCTAACTCATATTATTAACCATATTATGCTAATATGATCGATAGAACGACAATTACTATACTTATTACACTCGCTATTATCAATCTAACTCATATTATTAACCATATTATGCAGATATGATCGATAGAACGACAATTACTATATTTATTACTCTTATTATTATCAATCTAACTCATATTATTAGCTATATTATGCTTATATGATCGACAGAACGACAATTACTATACTTATTACACTCACTGTTATCAATCTAGCTCATATTATTTACCATATTATGCAAATATGATCGATAGAACGACAATTACTATAGTTATTGCTCTTATTATTATCAGCCTAACTCATATTATTAGCTATGTTGTGCTTATATGATCGATAGAACGACAATTACTATACTCATTACTCTTATTATTATCAATCTAACTCATATTATTAACCATATTATGCTAATATGATCGACAGAACGACAATTACTATACTTATTACACTCACTGTTATCAATCCAGCTCATATTATTAACCATATTATGCAAATATGATCGATAGCACGACAATTACTATACTTATTACTCTTAATATTATCAGCCTAACTCATATTATTAGCCATATTATGCTTATATGATCGATAGAACGACAATTACTATACTCATTACTCTTATTATTATCAATCTAACTCAAATTATTAACCATATTATGCTAATATGATCGATAGAACGACAACTACTATACTTATTACACTCACTATTATCAATCTAACCCATATTATTAACCATATTATGCAGATATGATCGACAGCACGACATTTACTATACTCATTTCTCTTATTATTATCGATCTAACTCATATTATTAACCATGTTATACAGATATGATCGATAGAACTACAATTAATATACTCATTACTCTTATTATTATCAATCTAACTCATATTATTAGCTATATTATGCTTATATGATCGACAGAACGACAATTACTATACTTATTACACTCACTGTTATCAATCTAGCTCATATTATTAACCATATTATGCAAATATGATCGATAGAACGACAATTACTATAGTTATTGCTCTTATTATTATCAGCCTAACTCATATTATTAGCCATGTTGTGCTTATATGATCGATAGAACGACAATTACTATACTCATTACTCTTATTATTATCAATCTAACTCATATTATTAACCATTTTATGCAAATATGATCGATAGAACGACAATTACTATACTTATTACTCTTATTAATATCAGCCTAACTCATATTATTAGCCATATTATGCTTATATGATCGATAGAACGATAATTACTATACTCATTACTCTTATTATTATCAATCTAACTCATATTATTAACCATATTATGCTAATATGATCGATAGAACGACAATTACTATACTTATTACTCTTATTATTATCAACCTAACTCATATTATTAGCCATATTATGCTTATATGATCGACAGAACGACAACTACTATACTTATTACACTCACTATTATCAATCTAACTCATATTATTAACCATATTATGCAGCTATGATCGAAAGCATGACAATTACTATACGTATTACTCTTATTATTATCAGCCTAACTCATATTATTAGCCATATTATGCTTATATGATCGATAGAACGACAATTACTATACTTATTACTCTTATTATTATCAACCTAACTCATATTATTAACCATATTATGCTAATATGATCGACAGAACGACAATTACTATACTTATTACACTCACTGTTATCAATCTAGCTCATATTATTAACCATATTATGCAAATATGATCGATAGAACGACAATTACTATAGTTATTGCTCTTATTATTATCAGCCTAACTCATATTATTAGCTATGTTGTGCTTATATGATCGATAGAACGACAATTACTATACTCATTACTCTTATTATTATCAATCTAACTCATATTATTAACCATATTATGCTAATATGATCGACAGAACGACAATTACTATACTTATTACACTCACTGTTATCAATCCAGCTCATATTATTAACCATATTATGCAAATATGATCGATAGCACGACAATTACTATACTTATTACTCTTAATATTATCAGCCTAACTCATATTATTAGCCATATTATGCTTATATGATCGATAGAACGACAATTACTATACTCATTGCTCTTATTATTATCAATCTAACTCAAATTATTAACCATATTATGCTAATATGATCGATAGAACGACAACTACTATACTTATTACACTCACTATTATCAATCTAACCCATATTATTAACCATATTATGCAGATATGATCGACAGCACGACATTTACTGTACTCATTTCTCTTATTATTATCGATCTAACTCATATTATTAACCATGTTATACAGATAATATCGATAGAACTACAATTAGTATACTCATTACTCTTATTATTATCAACCTAACTCATATTATTAACCATATTATGCAAATATGATCGATAGAACGACAATTACTATACTTATTACTCTTATTAATATCAGCCTAACTCATATGATTAGCCATATTATGCTTATATGATCGATAGAACGACAATTACTATACTCATTACTCTTATTATTATCAATCTAACTCATCTTATTAACCATATTATGCTAATATGATCGATAGAACGACAATTACTATACTTATTACTCTTATTATTATCAACCTAACTCATATTTTTAGCCATATTATGCTTATATGATCGACAGAACGACAATTACTATACTTATTACACTCACTATTATCAATCTAACTCATATCATTAACCATATTATGCAGCTATGATCGATAGCACGACAATTACTATACTTATTACTCTTATTATTATCAGCCTAACTCATTTTATTACCCATATTATGCTTATATGATCGATAGAACGACAATTACTATACTCATTACTCTTATTATTATCAATCTAACTCATATTATTAGCCATATTATGCTTATATGATCGATAGAACGACAATTACTATACTTATTACTCTTATTATTATCAACCTAACTAATATTATTAGCCATATTATGCTTATATGATCGACAGAACGACAATTACTATACTTATTACACACACTATTATCAGTCTAACTCATATTATTAACCATATTATGCAGATATGATCGACAGAACAACAATTGCTATACTTATTACACTCACTGTTATCAATCTAACTCATATTATTATCCATATTATGCTTATATGATCGATAGAACGACAATTACTATACTCATTACTCTTATTATTATCAATCTAACTCATATTATTAACCATATTATGCTAATATGATCGATAGAACGACAATTACTATACTTATTACACTCGCTATTATCAATCTAACTCATATTATTAACCATATTATGCAGATATGATCGATAGAACGACAATTACGATATTTATTACTCTTATTATTATCAATCTAACTCATATTATTAGCTATACTATGCTTATATGATCGACAGAACGACAATTACTATACTTATTACACTCACTGTTATCAATATAGCTCATATTATTAACCATATTATGCAAATATGATCGATAGAACGACAATTACTATAGTTATTGCTCTTATTATTATCAGCCTAACTCATATTATTAGCCATGTTGTGCTTATATGATCGATAGAACGACAATTACTATACTCATTACTCTTATTATTATCAATCTAACTCATATTATTAGCCATACTATGCTTATATGATCGACAGAACGACAATTACTATACTTATTACACTGACTGTTATCAATCTAGCTCATATTATTAACCATATTATGCAAATATGATCGATAGAACGACAATTACTATAGTTATTGCTCTTATTATTATCAGCCTAACTCATATTATTAGCCATGTTGTGCTTATATGATCGATAGAACGACAATTACTATACTCATTACTCTTATTATTATCAATCTAACTCATATTATTAACCATATTATGCAAATATTATCGATAGAACGACAATTACTATACTTATTACTCTTATTAATATCAGCCTAACTCATATTATTAGCCATATTATGCTTATATGATCGATAGAACGACAATTACTATACTCATTACTCTTATTATTATCAATCTAACTCATATTATTAACCATATTATGCTAATATGATCGATAGAACGACAATTACTATACTTATTACTCTTATTATTATCAACCTAACTCATATTATTAGCCATATTAGGCTTATATGATCGAGAGAACGACAATTACTATACTTATTACACTCACTGTTATCAATCTAACTCATATTATTAACCATATTACGCAAATATGATCAATAGAACGACAAGTACTATACTTATTACTCTTATTAATATCAGCCTAACTCATATTATTAGCCATATTATGCTTATATGATCGATAGAACGACAATTACTATACTCATTACTCTTATTAATATCAATCTAACTCATATTATTAACCATATTATGCTAATATGATCGATAGAACGACAATTACTATACTTATTACTCTTATTATTATCAACCTAACTCATATTATTAGCCATATTACGCTTATATGATCGACAGAACGACAATTACTATACTTATTACACTCACTGTTATCAATCCAGCTCATATTATTAACCATATTATGCAAATATGATCGATAGCACGACAATTACTATACTTATTACTCTTAATATTATCAGCCTAACTCATATTATTAGCCATATTATGCTTATATGAACGATAGAACGACAATTACTATACTCATTACTCTTATTATTATCAATCTAACTCAAATTATTAACCATATTATGCTAATATGATCGATAGAACGACAACTACTATACTTATTACACTCACTATTATCAATCTAACCCATATTATTAACCATATTATGCAGATATGATCGACAGCACGACATTTACTATACTCATTTCTCTTATTATTATCGATCTAACTCATATTATTAACCATGTTATACAGATATGATCGATAGAACTACAATTAGTATACTCATTACTCTTATTATTATCAACCTAACTCATATTATTAACCATATTATGCTAATATGAGCGATAGAACGACAATTACTATACTTATTACACTCGCTATTATCAATCTAACTCATATTATTAACCATATTATGCAGATATGATCGATAGAACGACAATTACTATATTTATTACTCTTATTATTATCAATCTAACTCATATTATTAGCCATATTATGCTTATATGATCGACAGAACGACAATTACTATACTTATTACACTGACTGTTATCAATCTAGCTCATATTATTAACCATATTATGCAAATATGGTCGATAGAACGACAATTACTATAGTTATTGCTCTTATTATTATCAGCCTAACTCATATTATTAGCCATGTTGTGCTTATATGATCGATAGAACGACAATTACTATACTCATTACTCTTATTATTATCAATCTAACTCATATTATTAACCATATTATGCAAATATTATCGATAGAACGACAATTACTATACTTATTACTCTTATTAATATCAGCCTAACTCATATTATTAGCCATATTATGCTTATATGATCGATAGAACGACAATTACTATACTCTTTACTCTTATTATTATCAATCTAACTCATATTATTAACCATATTATGCTAATATGATCGATAGAACGACAATTACTATACTTATTACTCTTATTATTATCAACCTAACTCATATTATTAGCCATATTATGCTTATATGATCGACAGAACGACAATTACTATACTTATTACTCTTATTATTATCAACCTAACTCATATTATTAGCCATATTATGCTTATATGATCGACAGAACGACAATTACTATACTTATTACACTCACTATTATCAATCTAACTCATATCATTAACCATATTATGCAGCTATGATCGATAGCACGACAATTACTATACTTATTACTCTTAATATTATCAGCCTAACTCATATTATTAGCCATATTATGCTTATATGATCGATAGAACGACAATTACTATACTCATTACTCTTATTATTATCAATCTAACTCAAATTATTAACCATATTATGCTAATATGATCGATAGAACGACAACTACTATACTTATTACACTCACTATTATCAATCTAACCCATATTATTAACCATATTATGCAGATATGATCGACAGCACGACATTTACTATACTCATTTCTCTTATTATTATCGATCTAACTCATATTATTAACCATGTTATACAGATATGATCGATAGAACTACAATTAGTATACTCATTACTCTTATTATTATCAATCTAACTCATATTATTAGCTATATTATGCTTATATGATCGACAGAACGACAATTACTATACTTATTACACTCACTGTTATCAATCTAGCTCATATTATTAACCATATTATGCAAATATGATCGATAGAACGACAATTACTATAGTTATTGCTCTTATTATTATCAGCCTAACTCATATTATTAGCCATGTTGTGCTTATATGATCGATAGAACGACAATTACTATACTCATTACTCTTATTATTATCAATCTAACTCATATTATTAACCATATTATGCAGATATGATCGATAGAACGACAATTACTATACTCACTACTCTTATTATTATCAATCTAACTCATAGTATTAACCATATTATGCAGATATGATCGATAGAACGACAATTACTATACTTATTACTCTTATTAATATCAGCCTAACTCATATTATTAGCCATATTATGCTTATATGATCGATAGAACGACAATTACTATACTCATTACTCTTATTATTATCAATCTAACTCATATTATTAACCATATTATGCTAATATGATCGATAGGACGACAATTACTATACTTATTACTCTTATTATTATCAACCTAACTCATATTATTAGCCATATTATGCTTATATGATCGACAGAACGACAATTACTATACTTATTACACTCACTATTATCAATCTAACTCATATCATTAACCATATTATGCAGCTATGATCGATAGCACGACAATTACTATACTTATTACTCTTATTATTATCAGCCTAACTCATATTATTAGCCATAGTAGGCTTATATGATCGATAGAACGATAATTACTATTCTCACTACTCTTATTATTATCAATCTAACTCATAGTATTAACCATATTATGCAGATATGATCGATAGCACGACAATTACTATACTTATTACTCTTATTATTATCAGCCTAACTCATATTATTAGCCATATTAGGCATATATGATCGAGAGAACGACAATTACTATACTTATTACACTCACTGTTATCAATCTAACCCATATTATTAACCATATTATGCAGATATGATCGACAGCACGACATTTACTATACTCATTTCTCTTATTATTATCGATCTAACTCATATTATTAACCATGTTATACAGATATGATCGATAGAACTACAATTAGTATACTCATTACTCTTATTATTATCAATCTAACTCATATTATTAGCTATATTATGCTTATATGATCGACAGAACGACAATTACTATACTTATTACACTCACTGTTATCAATCTAGCTCATATTATTAACCATATTATGCAAATATGATCGATAGAACGACAATTACTATAGTTATTGCTCTTATTATTATCAGCCTAACTCATATTATTAGCCATGTTGTGCTTATATGATCGATAGAACGACAATTACTATACTCATTACTCTTATTATTATCAATCTAACTCATATTATTAACCATATTATGCAAATATGATCGATAGAACGACAATTACTATACTTATTACTCTTATTAATATCAGCCTAACTCATATTATTAGCCATATTATGCTTATATGATCGATAGAACGACAATTACTATACTCATTACTCTTATTATTATCAATCTAACTCATATTATTAGCCATATTATGCTTATATGATCGACAGAACGACAATTACTATACTTATTACACTCACTATTATCAATCTAACTCATATCATTAACCATATTATGCAGCTATGATCGATAGCACGACAATTACTATACTTATTACTCTTATTATTATCAGCCTAACTCATATTATTAGCCATAGTAGGCTTATATGATCGATAGAACGATAATTACTATACTCACTACTCTTATTATTATCAATCTAACTCATAGTATTAACCATATTATGCAGATATGATCGATAGAACGACAATTACTATACTTATTACTCTTATTAATATCAGCCTAACTCATATTATTAGCCATATTATGCTTATATGATCGATAGAACGACAATTACTATACTCATTACTCTTATTATTATCAATCTAACTCATATTATTAACCATATTATGCTAATATGATCGATAGGACGACAATTACTATACTTATTACTCTTATTATTATCAACCTAACTCATATTATTAGCCATATTATGCTTATATGATCGACAGAACGACAATTACTATACTTATTACACTCACTATTATCAATCTAACTCATATCATTAACCATATTATGCAGCTATGATCGATAGCACGACAATTACTATACTTATTACTCTTATTATTATCAGCCTAACTCATATTATTAGCCATAGTAGGCTTATATGATCGATAGAACGATAATTACTATACTCACTACTCTTATTATTATCAATCTAACTCATAGTATTAACCATATTATGCAGATATGATCGATAGCACGACAATTACTATACTTATTACTCTTATTATTATCAGCCTAACTCATATTATTAGCCATATTAGGCATATATGATCGAGAGAACGACAATTACTATACTTATTACACTCACTGTTATCAATCTAACTCAGATTATTAACCATATTACGCAAATATGATCAATAGAACGACAAGTACTATACTTATTACTCTTATTAATATCAGCCTAACTCATATTATTAGCCATATTATGCTTATATGATCGATAGAACGACAATTACTATACTCATTACTCTTATTATTATCAATCTAACTCATATTATTAACCATATTATGCAAATATGATCGATAGAACGACAATTACTATACTTATTACTCTTATTATTATCAACCTAACTCATATTATTAGCCATATTATGCTTATATGATCGACAGAACGACAATTACTATACTTATTACACTCACTGTTATCAATCCAGCTCATATTATTAACCATATTATGCAAATATGATCGATAGCACGACAATTACTATACTTATTACTCTTAATATTATCAGCCTAACTCATATTATTAGCCATATTATGCTTATATGATCGATAGAACGACAATTACTATACTCATTACTCTTATTATTATCAATCTAACTCAAATTATTAACCATATTATGCTAATATGATCGATAGAACGACAACTACTATACTTATTACACTCACTATTATCAATCTAACCCATATTATTAACCATATTATGCAGATATGATCGACAGCACGACATTTACTATACTCATTTCTCTTATTATTATCGATCTAACTCATATTATTAACCATGTTATACAGATATGATCGATAGAACTACAATTAGTATACTCATTACTCTTATTATTATCAACCTAACTCATATGATTAACCATATTATGGTAATATGATCGATAGAACGACAATTACTATACTTATTACACTCGCTATTATCAATCTAACTCATATTATTAACCATATTATGCAGATATGATCGATAGAACGACAATTACTATATTTATTACTCTTATTATTATCAATCTAACTCATATTATTAGCTATATTATGCTTATATGATCGACAGAACGACAATTACTGTACTTATTACACTCACTGTTATCAATCTAACTCAGATTATTAACCATATTACGCAAATATGATCAATAGAACGACAAGTACTATACTTATTACTCTTATTAATATCAGCCTAACTCATATTATTAGCCATATTATGCTTATATGATCGATAGAACGAGAATTACTATACTTATTACTCTTATTATTATCAACCTAACTCATATTATTAGCCATATTATGCTTATATGATCGACAGAACGACAATTACTATACTTATTACACTCACTGTTATCAATCCAGCTCATATTATTAACCATATTATGCAAATATGATCGATAGCACGACAATTACTATACTTATTACTCTTAATATTATCAGCCTAACTCATATTATTAGCCATATTATGCTTATATGATCGATAGAACGACAATTACTATACTCATTACTCTTATTATTATCAATCTAACTCATATTATTAACCATATTATGCTAATATGATCGATAGAACGACAATTACTATACTTATTACTCTTATTATTATCAACCTAACTCATATTATTAGCCATATTATGCTTATATGATCGACAGAACGACAATTACTATACTTATTACACTCACTATTATCAATCTAACTCATATCATTAACCATATTATGCAGCTATGATCGATAGCACGACAATTACTATACTTATTACTCTTATTATTATCAGCCTAACTCATATTATTAGCCATATTAGGCTTATATGATCGATAGAACGACAATTACTATACTCATTACTCTTATTATTATCAATCTAACTCATATTATTAACCATATTATGCAGATATGATCCATAGCACGACAATTACTATACTCATTACTCTTATTATTATCAATCTAACTCATATTATTAACCATATTATGCTAATATGATCGATAGAACGACAACTACTATACTTATTACACTCACTATTATCAATCTAACCCATATTATTAACCATATTATGCAGATATGATCGACAGCACGACAATTACTATACTCATTTCTCTTATTATTATCGATCTAACTCATATTATTAACCATGTTATACAGATATGATCGATAGAACTACAATTAGTATACTCATTACTCTTATTATTATCAATCTAACTCATATTATTAGCTATATTATGCTTATATGATCGACAGAACGACAATTACTATACTTATTACACTCACTGTTATCAATCTAGCTCATATTATTAACCATATTATGCAAATATGATCGATAGAACGACAATTACTATACTTATTACTCTTATTATTATCAACCTAACTCATATTATTAGCCATATTATGCTTATATGATCGACAGAACGACAATTACTATACTTATTACACTCACTATTATCAATCTAACTCATATCATTAACCATATTATGCAGCTATGATCGATAGCACGACAATTACTATACTTATTACTCTTATTATTATCAGCCTAACTCATATTATTAGCCATATTATGCTTATATGATCGACAGAACGACAATTACTATACTTATTACACTCACTGTTATCAATCTAGCTCATATTATTAACCATATTATGCAAATATGATCGATAGAACGACAATTACTATAGTTATTGCTCTTATTATTATCAGCCTAACTCATATTATTAGCTATGTTGTGCTTATATGATCGATAGAACGACAATTACTATACTCATTACTCTTATTATTATCAATCTAACTCATATTATTAACCATATTATGCTAATATGATCGACAGAACGACAATTACTATACTTATTACACTCACTGTTATCAATCCAGCTCATATTATTAACCATATTATGCAAATATGATCGATAGCACGACAATTACTATACTTATTACTCTTAATATTATCAGCCTAACTCATATTATTAGCCATATTATGCTTATATGATCGATAGAACGACAATTACTATACTCATTACTCTTATTATTATCAATCTAACTCAAATTATTAACCATATTATGCTAATATGATCGATAGAACGACAACTACTATACTTATTACACTCACTATTATCAATCTACCCCATATTATTAACCATATTATGCAGATATGACCGACAGCACGACATTTACTATACTCATTTCTCTTATTATTATCGATCTAACTCATATTATTAACCATGTTATACAGATATGATCGATAGAACTACAATTAGTATACTCATTACTCTTATTATTATCAATCTAACTCATATTATTAGCTATATTATGCTTATATGATCGACAGAACGACAATTACTATACTTATTACACTCACTGTTATCAATCTAGCTCATATTATTAACCATATTATGCAAATATGATCGATAGAACGACAATTACTATAGTTATTGCTCTTATTATTATCAGCCTAACTCATATTATTAGCCATGTTGTGCTTATATGATCGATAGAACGACAATTACTATACTCATTACTCTTATTATTATCAATCTAACTCATATTATTAACCATATTATGCAAATATGATCGATAGAACGACAATTACTATACTTATTACTCTTATTAATATCAGCCTAACTCATATTATTAGCCATATTAGGCTTATATGATCGATAGAACGATAATTACTATACTCACTACTCTTATTATTATCAATCTAACTCATAGTATTAACCATATTATGCAGATATGATCGATAGCACGACAATTACTATACTTATTACTCTTATTATTATCAGCCTAACTCATATTATTAGCCATATTAGGCTTATATGATCGAGAGAACGACAATTACTATACTTATTACACTCACTGTTATCAATCTAACTCAGATTATTAACCATATTACGCAAATATGATCAATAGAACGACAAGTACTATACTTATTACTCTTATTAATATCAGCCTAACTCATATTATTAGCCATATTATGCTTATATGATCGATAGAACGACAATTACTATAGTCATTACTCTTATTATTATCAATCTAACTCATATTATTAACCATATTATGCAAATATGATCGATAGAACGACAATTACTATACTTATTACTCTTATTATTATCAACCTAACTCATATTATTAGCCATATTATGCTTATATGATCGACAGAACGATAATTACTATACTTATTACACTCACTGTTATCAATCCAGCTCATATTATTAACCATATTATGCAAATATGATCGATAGCACGACAATTACTATACTTATTACTCTTAATATTATCAGCCTAACTCATATTATTAGCCATATTATGCTTATATGATCGATAGAACGACAATTACTATACTCATTACTCTTATTATTATCAATCTAACTCAAATTATTAACCATATTATGCTAATATGATCGATAGAACGACAACTACTATACTTATTACACTCACTATTATCAATCTAACCCATATTATTAACCATATTATGCAGATATGATCGACAGCACGACATTTACTATACTCATTTCTCTTATTATTATCGATCTAACTCATATTATTAACCATGTTATACAGATATGATCGATAGAACTACAATTAGTATACTCATTACTCTTATTATTATCAATCCAACTCATATTATTAGCTATATTATGCTTATATGATCGACAGAACGACAATTACTATACTTATTACACTCACTGTTATCAATCTAGCTCATATTATTAACCATATTATGCAAATATGATCGATAGAACGACAATTACTATAGTTATTGCTCTTATTATTATCAGCCTAACTCATATTATTAGCCATGTTGTGCTTATATGATCGATAGAACGACAATTACTATACTCATTACTCTTATTATTATCAATCTAACTCATATTATTAGCCATATTATGCTTATATGATCGACAGAACGACAATTACTATACTTATTACACTCACTATTATCAATCTAACTCATATCATTAACCATATTATGCAGCTATGATCGATAGCACGACAATTACTATACTTATTACTCTTATTATTATCAGCCTAACTCATATTATTAGCCATAGTAGGCTTATATGATCGATAGAACGATAATTACTATACTCACTACTCTTATTATTATCAATCTAACTCATAGTATTAACCATATTATGCAGATATGATCGATAGAACGACAATTACTATACTTATTACTCTTATTAATATCAGCCTAACTCATATTATTAGCCATATTATGCTTATATGATCGATAGAACGACAATTACTATACTCATTACTCTTATTATTATCAATCTAACTCATATTATTAACCATATTATGCTAATATGATCGATAGGACGACAATTACTATACTTATTACTCTTATTATTATCAACCTAACTCATATTATTAGCCATATTATGCTTATATGATCGACAGAACGACAATTACTATACTTATTACACTCACTATTATCAATCTAACTCATATCATTAACCATATTATGCAGCTATGATCGATAGCACGACAATTACTATACTTATTACTCTTATTATTATCAGCCTAACTCATATTATTAGCCATAGTAGGCTTATATGATCGATAGAACGATAATTACTATACTCACTACTCTTATTATTATCAATCTAACTCATAGTATTAACCATATTATGCAGATATGATCGATAGCACGACAATTACTATACTTATTACTCTTATTATTATCAGCCTAACTCATATTATTAGCCATATTAGGCATATATGATCGAGAGAACGACAATTACTATACTTATTACACTCACTGTTATCAATCTAACTCAGATTATTAACCATATTACGCAAATATGATCAATAGAACGACAAGTACTATACTTATTACTCTTATTAATATCAGCCTAACTCATATTATTAGCCATATTATGCTTATATGATCGATAGAACGACAATTACTATACTCATTACTCTTATTATTATCAATCTAACTCATATTATTAACCATATTATGCAAATATGATCGATAGAACGACAATTACTATACTTATTACTCTTATTATTATCAACCTAACTCATATTATTAGCCATATTATGCTTATATGATCGACAGAACGACAATTACTATACTTATTACACTCACTGTTATCAATCCAGCTCATATTATTAACCATATTATGCAAATATGATCGATAGCACGACAATTACTATACTTATTACTCTTAATATTATCAGCCTAACTCATATTATTAGCCATATTATGCTTATATGATCGATAGAACGACAATTACTATACTCATTACTCTTATTATTATCAATCTAACTCAAATTATTAACCATATTATGCTAATATGATCGATAGAACGACAACTACTATACTTATTACACTCACTATTATCAATCTAACCCATATTATTAACCATATTATGCAGATATGATCGACAGCACGACATTTACTATACTCATTTCTCTTATTATTATCGATCTAACTCATATTATTAACCATGTTATACAGATATGATCGATAGAACTACAATTAGTATACTCATTACTCTTATTATTATCAACCTAACTCATATGATTAACCATATTATGGTAATATGATCGATAGAACGACAATTACTATACTTATTACACTCGCTATTATCAATCTAACTCATATTATTAACCATATTATGCAGATATGATCGATAGAACGACAATTACTATATTTATTACTCTTATTATTATCAATCTAACTCATATTATTAGCTATATTATGCTTATATGATCGACAGAACGACAATTACTGTACTTATTACACTCACTGTTATCAATCTAGCTCATATTATTAACCATATTATGCAAATATGATCGATAGAACGACAATTACTATACTTATTACTCTTATTATTATCAGCCTAACTCATATTATTAGCCATATTAGGCTTATATGATCGAGAGAACGACAATTACTATACTTATTACACTCACTGTTATCAATCTAACTCAGATTATTAACCATATTACGCAAATATGATCAATAGAACGACAAGTACTATACTTATTACTCTTATTAATATCAGCCTAACTCATATTATTAGCCATATTATGCTTATATGATCGATAGAACGACAATTACTATACTCATTACTCTTATTATTATCAATCTAACTCATATTATTAACCATATTATGCTAATATGATCGATAGAACGACAATTACAATACTTATTACTCTTATTATTATCAACCTAACTCATATTATTAGCCATATTATGCTTATATGATCGACAGAACGACAATTACTATACTTATTACACTCACTGTTATCAATCCAGCTCATATTATTAACCATATTATGCAAATATGATCGATAGCACGGCAATTACTATACTTATTACTCTTAATATTATCAGCCTAACTCATATTATTAGCCATATTATGCTTATATGATCGATAGAACGACAATTACTATACTCATTACTCTTATTATTATCAATCTAACTCATATTATTAACCATATTATGCTAATATGATCGATAGAACGACAATTACTATACTTATTACTCTTATTATTATCAACCTAACTCATATTATTAGCCATATTATGCTTATATGATCGACAGAACGACAATTACTATACTTATTACACTCACTATTATCAATCTAACTCATATCATTAACCATATTATGCAGCTATGATCGATAGCACGACAATTACTATACTTATTACTCTTATTATTATCAGCCTAACTCATATTATTAGCCATATTAGGCTTATATGATCGATAGAACGACAATTACTATACTCATTACTCTTATTATTATCAATCTAACTCATATTATTAACCATATTATGCAGATATGATCCATAGCACGACAATTACTATACTCATTACTCTTATTATTATCAATCTAACTCATATTATTAACCATATTATGCTAATATGATCGATAGAACGACAACTACTATACTTATTACACTCACTATTATCAATCTAACCCATATTATTAACCATATTATGCAGATATGATCGACAGCACGACAATTACTATACTCATTTCTCTTATTATTATCGATCTAACTCATATTATTAACCATGTTATACAGATATGATCGATAGAACTACAATTAGTATACTCATTACTCTTATTATTATCAATCTAACTCATATTATTAGCTATATTATGCTTATATGATCGACAGAACGACAATTACTATACTTATTACACTCACTGTTATCAATCTAGCTCATATTATTAACCATATTATGCAAATATGATCGATAGAACGACAATTACTATAGTTATTGCTCTTATTATTATCAGCCTAACTCATATTATTAGCCATGTTGTGCTTATATGATCGATAGAACGACAATTACTATACTCATTACTCTTATTATTATCAATCTAACTCATATTATTAACCATATTATGCAAATATGATCGATAGAACGACAATTACTATACTTATTACTCTTATTAATATCAGCCTAACTCATATTATTAGCCATATTATGCTTATATGATCGATAGAACGACAATTACTATACTCATTACTCTTATTATTATCAATCTAACTCATATTATTAGCCATATTATGCTTATATGATCGACAGAACGACAATTACTATACTTATTACACTCACTATTATCAATCTAACTCATATCATTAACCATATTATGCAGCTATGATCGATAGCACGACAATTACTATACTTATTACTCTTATTATTATCAGCCTAACTCATATTATTAGCCATAGTAGGCTTATATGATCGATAGAACGATAATTACTATACTCACTACTCTTATTATTATCAATCTAACTCATAGTATTAACCATATTATGCAGATATGATCGATAGAACGACAATTACTATACTTATTACTCTTATTAATATCAGCCTAACTCATATTATTAGCCATATTATGCTTATATGATCGATAGAACGACAATTACTATACTCATTACTCTTATTATTATCAATCTAACTCATATTATTAACCATATTATGCTAATATGATCGATAGGACGACAATTACTATACTTATTACTCTTATTATTATCAACCTAACTCATATTATTAGCCATATTATGCTTATATGATCGACAGAACGACAATTACTATACTTATTACACTCACTATTATCAATCTAACTCATATCATTAACCATATTATGCAGCTATGATCGATAGCACGACAATTACTATACTTATTACTCTTATTATTATCAGCCTAACTCATATTATTAGCCATAGTAGGCTTATATGATCGATAGAACGATAATTACTATACTCACTACTCTTATTATTATCAATCTAACTCATAGTATTAACCATATTATGCAGATATGATCGATAGCACGACAATTACTATACTTATTACTCTTATTATTATCAGCCTAACTCATATTATTAGCCATATTAGGCATATATGATCGAGAGAACGACAATTACTATACTTATTACACTCACTGTTATCAATCTAACCCATATTATTAACCATATTATGCAGATATGATCGACAGCACGACATTTACTATACTCATTTCTCTTATTATTATCGATCTAACTCATATTATTAACCATGTTATACAGATATGATCGATAGAACTACAATTAGTATACTCATTACTCTTATTATTATCAATCTAACTCATATTATTAGCTATATTATGCTTATATGATCGACAGAACGACAATTACTATACTTATTACACTCACTGTTATCAATCTAGCTCATATTATTAACCATATTATGCAAATATGATCGATAGAACGACAATTACTATAGTTATTGCTCTTATTATTATCAGCCTAACTCATATTATTAGCCATGTTGTGCTTATATGATCGATAGAACGACAATTACTATACTCATTACTCTTATTATTATCAATCTAACTCATATTATTAACCATATTATGCAAATATGATCGATAGAACGACAATTACTATACTTATTACTCTTATTAATATCAGCCTAACTCATATTATTAGCCATATTATGCTTATATGATCGATAGAACGACAATTACTATACTCATTACTCTTATTATTATCAATCTAACTCATATTATTAACCATATTATGCTAATATGATCGATAGGACGACAATTACTATACTTATTACTCTTATTATTATCAACCTAACTCATATTATTAGCCATATTATGCTTATATGATCGACAGAACGACAATTACTATACTTATTACACTCACTATTATCAATCTAACTCATATCATTAACCATATTATGCAGCTATGATCGATAGCACGACAATTACTATACTTATTACTCTTATTATTATCAGCCTAACTCATGTTATTAGCCATAGTAGGCTTATATGATCGATAGAACGATAATTACTATACTCACTACTCTTATTATTATCAATCTAACTCATAGTATTAACCATATTATGCAGATATGATCGATAGCACGACAATTACTATACTTATTACTCTTATTATTATCAGCCTAACTCATATTATTAGCCATATTAGGCATATATGATCGAGAGAACGACAATTACTATACTTATTACACTCACTGTTATCAATCTAACTCAGATTATTAACCATATTACGCAAATATGATCAATAGAACGACAAGTACTATACTTATTACTCTTATTAATATCAGCCTAACTCATATTATTAGCCATATTATGCTTATATGATCGATAGAACGACAATTACTATACTCATTACTCTTATTATTATCAATCTAACTCATATTATTAACCATATTATGCTAATATGATCGATAGAACGACAATTACTATACTTATTACTCTTATTATTATCAACCTAACTCATATTATTAGCCATATTATGCTTATATGATCGACAGAACGACAATTACTATACTTATTACACTCACTGTTATCAATCCAGCTCATATTATTAACCATATTATGCAAATATGATCGATAGCACGACAATTACTATACTTATTACTCTTAATATTATCAGCCTAACTCATATTATTAGCCATATTATGCTTATATGATCGATAGAACGACAATTACTATACTCATTACTCTTATTATTATCAATCTAACTCATATTATTAACCATATTATGCTAATATGATCGATAGAACGACAATTACTATACTTATTACTCTTATTATTATCAACCTAACTCATATTATTAGCCATATTATGCTTATATGATCGACAGAACGACAATTACTATACTTATTACACTCACTATTATCAATCTAACTCATATCATTAACCATATTATGCAGCTATGATCGATAGCACGACAATTACTATACTTATTACTCTTATTATTATCAGCCTAACTCATATTATTAGCCATATTAGGCTTATATGATCGATAGAACGACAATTACTATACTCATTACTCTTATTATTATCAATCTAACTCATATTATTAACCATATTATGCAGATATGATCCATAGCACGACAATTACTATACTCATTACTCTTATTATTATCAATCTAACTCATATTATTAACCATATTATGCTAATATGATCGATAGAACGACAACTACTATACTTATTACACTCACTATTATCAATCTAACCCATATTATTAACCATATTATGCAGATATGATCGACAGCACGACATTTACTATACTCATTTCTCTTATTATTATCGATCTAACTCATATTATTAACCATGTTATACAGATATGATCGATAGAACTACAATTAGTATACTCATTACTCTTATTATTATCAATCTAACTCATATTATTAGCTATATTATGCTTAT